>NC_056741.1:28336519-28441519 GCF_019279795.1 Protopterus annectens
ATGTGTTGCCCTGCAAAATCTGATGTCTCTACATACAGGTCCTACAGGGTTGCCACCTTTCCAAATGGCCAAAGTGGGACATGTTCTGTAGAAATGTCAGACTTTCTAGGACAAAACATACCTACAGCCGTGCATATTACAGAATTATACTTATATGCACAAATAAAAGCTTATTCTAGTAACATTTGAATTGCTTATGCTACTTCACATAATATATAGAAGTTTCATATATAAAATAACTGTTTTATGCAACTATTAAAGAAACATAGAATATAATATTGTCCTGTAATCAGGGACATTTGCTATGTCTTGATTATTTTCGCAGGACACAACTGCCTAAAGAGGGACTGTCCCTTGCAAAGTGGGGCAGGTGTTAACCCTAAAGTCCCACCTTGGCCAATTGAAAAGGTGGCAAACCTGTAATAGGTATGTGGTAGCATGACTCGACTGACGGATGTGGCTTCCAAAACCCAATTACTTGTCTGTATTGAAGAGTCTCGGTTCCCATGTATCAGCCAAATGGGAGCAGATTGTATGAGGAACACACAAATAAAATGATGAATTCACTGGACAGGCCGCTGATTCCGTACAGTCAAACGCCATGCTGTCGCCTAATGGGTAGACATTCCCGATACTGTAGTCATGTAGTCCGGATGTAATAGGCATCACAAGGTAGGAGCAGATTGTATGAGGAACACGCAAATCATATGATTAATTCATTGGACAGGCTGCTGATTCCGTACAGTCGAACGCCATGCCGTCACCTATTGGGCAGCCATTCCCGATACTGTAGTCATGTAGTCCGATGTAATAGGCACCACAAGGTAATATTGTGGTCTTCGCTCCTACCCAGGGGTGTGAGTGACACATGCAAGCACCAATGTCGGTGCATTTGCAAGTGTGGGAGCAAGCGGGTGTAAGCATGTTTGGCTACCACTATGCAAGTATTGCACTGGTAAAGCAATGTAGAGGCTAACCGAGTGTAAAAAGCTGTAACCAGAGGTCAGCAGTGCTTAACACTAGTTAACCCCACGCACACTCGCTCCCAACTGCTTTAATGTGCCTTACTCCCTCTGTATCCAATGGGCTTGCTCTGCCCTGCATCCAAATAAACGTCCTTTGCAAGGGTTGGAACCAGGACCCTGCGTACACAGCTAATGTGAATTACCAATACGCCATGGCAGATATACAGACAACGGACAGTACCACAAACATATCATACAGCGCAGTCATTCAACAGTGTAGGAATGTATCCCATCATGTAGATGTATATGTGAGTGTTTATGTCCAGCATATAGGTACATACATATATAGAGATATATCAGGAACATACCATGTGGCAACAAAGCATTAAAAATGAATGAAACGGGAAACACCAGCGACGGCTGTATTATGTAGTGGTGTTGCTCTATGTGATCTCAAGACTCCCTCAGACAGACATGTGTCATTTATACATGCAAATAGTTGTACATTGGCTGTATACATCACTCTGTGCATGTAATGTACATTAACACAACAGTACCTGTCCAATCATTATGTGTGAACCAGTACTCTTGCATGGTGCTGTGTGCAACATCATCATCATGATAAAGGTAAATGGGGTAACCGTAGAGGGACCAATAGTGTTGTGTGTACAATGGGGTCATCCTCATCACGTGTACCTGGACCATGTAGGAGTGATGTGCATGCCAGGATCGTGCGCCGGAGGGACAGGGATGAGGATAACAGGAGTATGTTGTGATGCATATTACAAGGGTTTTATGTGTCCAGTGGGCACATGTGTGTAATGGACAGCTATGTATAGGGCAGATGTTGTCCTAGGAGCTGATTGGCCTTATGTTTCCATAGGTGAGGGTCGGATGTAGGGGAAGGAGTGTAGGTATGGCCATGGAGGATAGGTAGGATCACAGAAAAGACAGCATACAGGGTTGGTATATGACACATGTGGGGGGTAAACACCCTGGACAGGGATGGGTTTTCGGCATTCACAAGCCCATGGGAACAGTGGGACGGAGGTCCCCAGCCATGGGCAACTGCCACTGCACCTAAACAGCTGCATAAGAGGCAGTGCTAGGGGCTGTCCAGGAGGGGCAGCATCACCCTGTAAATGTGACACTCCACCCTTGAGCTGGCATATCTGGCTTCGGAACCCCTTAGTGAGCCACCCATGCAACACGTCTGGGACCACACGACAGCCGACGTACCTGTCTGGTCCCGGTCCCAGGGGGGGCATGCTCCATCCTCAGTGGTGGTACCACTAGAAGGTGGTGCAGAGCCAACAGAGGTTGATGTCTAAGGCTGGGCCCCAGATGTGATAGTGCCCGGTGCCATGGTCAGCTGAAGTGGGACAGGAGGTTCTGCCGGGACCTCCCAACCCATTCAGCCTATGGTGTTGTAGTTTAAACCCACATATGGCTTAGTGATAGATAACAGCATACAGGATTACCTATGACAGTATGCAGAGAGAACACCATCAACCCAACACAACAGCATACAGGATTACCTACAACAGTATGCATAGATATCACCATCAACCCAACACAACAGATGGTATACATTTGCAGAGGGAGCACAACACATGCATATATACTGCATGCCAACTGTACAATGTGTAGTAGACGTGTGACTGCAGTTATGAACAGTTGCCCATTATTGGCTTGTCACTGGGAGCCCCAGACAGTGTCTGTCATACCACTGTCTCATGTGACACATGTCCAGTCAAGGATGTGATGGCAGTAACACATCCCTATCATCATGTACTGTCTGTAATCCTCACACCATGCTTCTGCTGTGCACAGATGTGTGTTCATTGTATAACACAGGAAAAAAATGGTTGCACACACTGACCAGTTCACAGATGGCCCTACAGATGGGGGTCCCTCATGAACTGAGTACTGTCATGTCTGTATTATAACATGCAGAATAGCCATTACCACACACATGTTAAACAGGCAGTAGTCTCAATGCAGCATAGCTGCACTTACATGCTGTAGTCATGTGTGGCACATCACCCTCCTGTCTTTAGGCTATTTCCCACTGTGGAGAATGATTGAGGTACATCCAGATATCATCTGTGATGCCGTGTCAGAACACCACATCCAGGTACCACTCACAGCGACTGTCATGGCCAAATAACAACATGTTTTCCCTAGATAGTGTACTGTGTTTATCATGCGAATGGCTATGGGAACACCATCACAGCTGTACCACATGCAATCACCTAGAGGAGGACTGCAATAGGTGCAGAGGCCATCACCTGACCATGTCCATCACTTACAATACACATGCTGCTGCTGTGCTGGTGTACTCCTTCACATCCAACAGAGAGTGTGTGGGTGGGACAGGCAAAGTACACCAGGGAAGGGCTTGGAGACTTAACCTTAAGCATCATCTGCCACATGCCGAACAGTACAGGGGTCAAACTCCTGACGGACTGCTCATTACTATTACATGTGCATGACGTTACTACATATTCCACAAAGGCGACATGTTGCTGTGCTGTAAGAACATATATGTGTGTAGGTGAGTGACATCTGCAACAGAGATATAGTAGACATGCATTAGGTGTGGCACACATGGCTGTCCATGTGAACAGATGCTATTGTCACCACAACCACACTCTCTAATGGACATGCATTGACACCTTTGCCTGGGCCACAAATACACAACCTAACTACTTAGTTTGCCACACTGCAGTAATGCACAGGACTACATACACCACAGGGGATATCTGGAGGTTCTATGGGCTTGGGCATGTGAAAGTGCTTGACATCTGTTGGTATGCCAATGAGGGTTATACTGGAAGTGACTGTGGTTGGGAGCATCACAACCTACATGCAGACACAAGGTGCCAGTACTGGCATGCAGGTATGCATTGCTTCATGGATGTGTAGTGGTTGGCTGTGCAAGATGGCTGTACAAGGCTGGGTGAGGGGTAATCCTTGGCATCACATCACCCGTCAATGGTGTGCAGTGCAGGGGTGTAGTGTCTGCAATGTCCCACACAGATGGGTACTGCATTATCTGGCCTGACATCCTGGTTACCAATGTGTATGGCCATAGCTTTGCAATGCATGCCATGTCTGTGTTTGATAGTCCTTCACATGGATATTGCCTGGGATGTGCATGTCCCACAATACTGTACAGTGACATGTACAGGTGTACCTGGATTGGCAGACACATGTTGTGTACACAGCCTATCCCCCGATATGCCAATACTGGCCTGGTGTGGTGAAACCTTCTTATAGTGAGCAGGTCGACCCTGCACCTGCATTGATAATATGATACAGGTATTCCATGGTGTCAGTGGCATGGGTCCATACAGGGCACATGTGTACAGCATTGTCTGGTCTCTGTGGATCACATTTGATGGCACGGCATATGTTGCAGGCATTCAGTGTGGAACATAGTGAAGGCACAATGTCTGCATATATGTGCCTATTGTACCGCTGTACAGGGTGCCATGTCCTCTGCAGGCCACTGCATTCACACCATGCCTACTATCTATTATCAATGTGCATGGTGCTAGCAACATAGTGGGATATCCTAGGCAAGTTTGTTTGTGCATGGCACATGGGTGCGGGACATATACCGGGTACTAGCAGGGCTGCATACTTTGTCCACCAGGCCTTTTGCCAGATGTATGGGTATGGCTTGCCAACACAGTCCCGTGGCTGACTGACAACTGTACTCCTCATGAGGTGGCCAATGTGTCATAAGACGGATACCATATAGGAAAACTACAAAATCCGCTCCCAAACATGTCCAATGATAAGACAATCACAGCCACCTCTACACAGGTTCTGACAGGCAAACACACACTTGCCATGTCCTGTATACAAGCCCCTACCATATCACACTGCAGCAATATGCATTTAGGGCATGCGCTACAGCAAATACTGGGTTGCGGCATGCCTACAGGTGTATACCTAGGTGGGTGAAAGCAGGAATGACAAAGGTGGTCATGCGATTTGTACAGAGAGTGCATACTCTACAAAGCACTGTACTTGTCTGATGCAGACAGACACACACACACACACACACACACACACTTGGCATGTCTGGGATTAAAACACTGACCTAACTACTTTATTACACTACAGCAGTATGCAGTTACAGAACATGCTACCGAGATTACTGGGACACAGCACTCCCAGAGGTGTATTTGTAGATGGGTGACATCATCAGCCTTGCCAAAGGTGGATATAAGAAATGTATGGAGTGTGAGCAGTCTAAAAGCATTACTCAGTCCTCAGGCAGATGGGGACAAACACACACACACAGCAAGTCTGGGATTAGAACACTGACCTAACTACTTTATTACACTACAGCAATTCGCAGTTATAGAATGTGCCACCGAGATTACTGGGATACAGCACTCCCAGAGGTGTATTTGTAGATGGGTGACATCATCAGCCTTGCCAAAGGTGGGTATAAGAAATGTATGGAGTGTGGGCAGTCTAAAAGCAGTACTCAGTCCTCAGACAGACAGGGACAAACACACACACACACACACACACACACACACGCACACACACACACACACACACGGCAAGTCTGGGATTAGAACACTGACCTAACTACTTAATTACACTACAGCATTATGCAGTTACAGAATGCACTACCGAGATTACTGGGACACAGCACTCCCAGAGGTGTATTTGTAGATGGGTGACATCATCAGCCTTTCCCAAGGTGGGTATAAGAAATGTATGGAGTGTGAGCAGTCTAAAAGCATCACTCAGTCCTCAGGCAGACATGGACAAACACACACGACATGTCTGGGATTAGAACACCGACCTAACTACTTTATTATACTACAGCATTACGCAGTTACAGAACGCGCTACTGAGATTACTGGTACACAGCACTCCCAGAGGTGTATTTGTAGGTGGGTGACATCATCAGCCCTGCCAAAGGTGAGTATAAGAATTGTATGGAGTGTGAGCAGTCTAAAAGCATTTTTCAGTCCTCTGGCAAATGAGGACAAACACAAACACACACACACACACATGCCAGTGGTGGGAATGGAACGCCTGCCTATTTACAGATCACTATTACAATACTACATAGTTACGAGTCATGCCACACAGACTACACATTTCAAGGCTGTCATTATGACCTTCTGGGAATGTGGACATCAACAGGGATGCTGCCAGTTAAGATGTACATACCTGTGAACCTGTGTGTTTAAAGTAGGAATCCATCCTGACCTGGAGTATGCCCATCTGTGGAACGGACGACTACTATCACTATACAGGGTTACAATGTCCATGCCCATACACAGAGGCACATAACCAACACAAGGTGTCACTGGGCATGCTCACACACTTATTAGCACAGGGCTGTTCGGACTGCACTATGTGTCCATCTACACAAGGTTATACTGGGCATGCTCATACATTTAGTAGCACAGGGCTGTCTGGGATGCACTCTGATTCTAAACAAGGAAGGCCACAGAGGCCATGCTATTACAGGTAGACGTAAAGAACACATTGTAATGGGCTCTGATGTTAGTAGTTGTCATTGATAGCAGGAATGCTGCTCTACATATATCTGACACCGGTCTTTTACACAACATCTGCTGCTGTCCATCTCCTTAGATGTACCATCCTATACCAAGCACAATATCACCAATCGCAGTGATGTCTTGCTAGGAGTGGAAACTGCTTGACCAACACAAAGAGCCTTGCAAGAGGTGGCAACTGCTTGAACAACACAATGAGCCAATGTCCTGCTGTAAGTATGAGGTTGTCCAGTGTTTGTCATTCTGGGATGACATGACTACAGTAGACAGGCCTTTGACACATATCACATGCATCCATGATTCAAGGGAGTGGGGATAATACCCAAGTCGCATCTGCCCATACAGTGCCATTCCAAGGCAAATGTCCTAAACACAGGATAACAACCCTGACACCTACAGGACAACTGCATTGTATGCTTATGCTAACCAGTGCTAGATGTGTAGCGTCAATAATCACAGCTGCTCACTGTAGATCCAATAATGGCGGAGTACTGACATCTGTGTAGTGAGGAACACCTGGCTGATGGCTCTGTAGTGCACAATAGCACTACCACCATATCCTCAGAACCAGACATGTGGGCCATAACACAAGTACAGACTGCTCCAGATAGTGGTGTCCCAACATACATAGATGCCACTCACATGTACTGACCAGTACCCCCACGAAAGGCATCACAGATGAGTCATGTGCAGGACACGTGTCACATGCTGCATTCTAGGATGTAAACCTCAGACACCACCATGCCCCCGGACCACCAACAAGCATCCATACATATTTTAGGACATATAAGAGTACATCACCATGTGACCCTTGACCACTGGACTGTACCAAGCTCTACATTAACTGTAGAGAGTACCCATGTACTGACACAGTTGCATCATGTGTTATGCAATGCAATGATACCACTGTCTGTAACCAGGTCAGCTGTACACATACCAGGGGCTCTCAGTTATTTACAGCATTAGCAGATGACTGTTGCTGTACACCAGTACACACCCTCATGTTTGGATATGACATACATGTACCTGCCCTGGGTATGTACATGCCACACACACACACACACACACACACACACACACACACACACACACACAACATACATGTAAATAGCATAGTTGTTGTTGCCCTTTGTGCAAACAGGTGGCTACAGCCATTACACACATGCACATGGAATGTAGGTCCATGGCTGCTGAATGCTAACAGTACATAAGGTGTGATATCAATGTTGACAGAGGTAACATTCCCTCTGTACCAGTCACCCATTACACCTATCATATCATACAACAGTCCATGTGTCATGTATGTCATTACACATGTCCACCAATTGCAATGCCTACAAACATGCCCAAATGACAGGATTGTAGGACATAAACACATGTACATGTAGTGGTGTGCATTCAGATACCATGCGTGTGCAGTTGCTGATGTATGCAGGTGACATGTATCCTAGTACATCATGCAGTTGCAATGCAGCCTCAACATTGCCAACTGTATATGGTGATATGCTGAATGTACGGAAAGATGTACCTCAGGTATGGACAGATGTGTGGAAATAACGAAGTGGTGGGGCATCTTTGCAGATGGATGTTTGCTGAGGACAGCTCACAGGTGTGTCACAAGCTGTCCTAAAATAACCTGTGTAACCGGTAAGCAATGGTTTCATTAATTGAAGGACATAACACACAACTTAGACAGTGGTCAGGTTGACACCGAAGGTAAATCACTTGACACCTGTTAACAGTTAAGACGTTCTGTGTGCATATATCAGCACTGTTGCCAAAGGAAGCGTCAGTACACTTTGCAACATGTGCAATACTGCTGTAAGTCTGTCATACATATCATGAGCTAGGCAGGTCTTTGATTCACAGTACTGACATGTGTGGTTGCGTGTCTGTCCGTATATGTCACGTATGGTGGGGAATACATCTCAATTGTTACTCACTCTTCTGTACACTAGTGTACACATCTGTACAGACTGCAATGTAGAAAGCAGGACATAGGCAGGGGCGTGAATCTCACACATGTGAGGTATCTGTATGTGCTTGACATAGATGTATTCAATACTGAATGCCACAGTGTGTGTATGTGTGTATGTGTGTGTGTGTGTGTATGTATGGCTGTCTAGTCCCTGGAGTGAGGATGTATGTTACCATACTGAACTGATAAGACCCCTCCCCCCATCCAGGCGATGCAATCTACTATCCGTGTTGATGTCCCTGATCTTAGGCCATACTGACTACATGTACATGTGCATTCTCTGTGGCGCATCATGTAGGTGCACAGTACTGTAATGATGGTTTGCACATAGGCAGGGGTCCTCATCTCAACAGTAGCAACTGTGTGTGAGTGTGTGTTACTGTGTCGGTGAAACTGTGAGTGTGTTGTGGGTGTGTTACTGTGTCACTAAATACATGTGTGTCAATACCTGAGTGTGTGGGTGCAGTTGTGTGTTGGCGTCCTGTCATGGGAACATGTATTACTGCTTCCCAATGAGGCATCACACTTCTCACTGGCCTCTACCCTTGTAATCAGCTGGACCGCTCTCTTACCTCACCACTCCATGTAACTGTACCTGTGATGTCACCCAGTATGGATGTCACGTCTGTAGCCACAGTAGCTTAATACACAGCTATCATGCTCTTGGATCAGTAGACATGTTTGGAACGTGGGACATTCTCACTGTTATGTGGCAGCTACACGGTGCATGCTGGTATATTCATACATACCTGTGAGTAGTCCAAATTGACATATGGGACACTAACTGCAAACACTGACATCCACCGGCATGTGCAATTAGACCTGAAGAAGGACAGCAGAACATCATGACCAACATGCAGTTACTGTTGTTACACAAGACACATACTGTTAACAGTATGAAATGCATTGTACACCTGTAGTACATGGTATGTCTGCTGCCTGTCAGCAGTACTCAACAATTGTAAACTACACTTATCTTCCTAGTCTGTTCACCCTGTGCATCAGACCATATGAGCATGTCCCTACACCGATGGTGTGGATGTCAGGGATGCAGCACAGGCATCATCATATGCACAGGGTGATAATGTTTGCCAGAGGCCTAGGCTGCACCATTGGATGACATCATGTGTGTGGGTTAGGGCCTTTGAACTAATTGGGCGTGTGTGGATGTTATGCATGTGTATGTTGTGGTGCCCTACATATGTTTCCAGTGTGTGCGTGTATGTATGCACACAGTTTTGGCATGTGTCTGGCCTACACAGGGGTATTATTGACAGCTGTGGATTGTACAGGCCAGGTTTTACAGTTCATGGTGTCTGGCCATGGACATGTGACCTGTGCCTGCCAGGGGTTGCACGGGCACTACCAGGCAGAGGTGCAGATTGGGTACTGTCTGATGACACTTGTCCACTAGAACCATGTCCCTATTGGGACTGTCCCGGGCCACATGCAATTGGCCTGCTGTGTTGTGGTGTGGACAGCACAGCACCAGATGCACTGCTGGTGCTACCGCCACTATGGGAGCGGACATGTGAGGTAGCTCATACACTTAGACCTGAAACAGGTGATGTAGCAGGCCTACATCCATGTGCCCGACGCCTCACTCCTACCAGATGTTCCAACACAGACAGCTCACGCTTGCGGATTGTCATGCCACGGTCAAGGACTCCAACCATGTCACCCAACAGTCTATCCAAAGCTTCAGCAATCTGCTGTTGAGCATTTACCATTGCCTGGATGTTGTTGTTTAAAGAACGGACAGCAACCCTCTGAAGCCTCTGATCTTCACTGTTGTGCCATTCAGCACATGCCTGTGCCTCCATTACAGCCTGAAATATGCGTCTGGTGACACCAGCTGTTGTGCTCTGTCTTGCAGGAGCATGTTGGCCAGAGGTCCTCCTATGAGCAGTACTGGCCACGTGCCTGTGTGGGGCACAACCAGTCAGTTAGCTGACACCATGGTGTGCAGGCACACCTTCCATAGCCCCCACAATTTCCTGTTTCAAGCTACCACACGCCAACTGTCCTTCCTCTATGGCCACTGGTGATGGGGTATGTGCAGGCATGGGATCTGTGTGCGGAGATGAGGGGGATATAGCTGGAATGGCAACCAATGGCACAGTCCCAGCCCCTGACAACCCTGCCTGTGCCTCAATCATACGTTCATCATCACTGCTAAAGTCTGTGGGGACACTAACATCAGATGGACCGCAGGAGGGCAACGTACCTACATCACCTGTGAGGGCAGACAAGAACTGTACATTACAATCCATACAATAGACACACACACACAGACACACACGCATGTGATATGACAGAAGGCATGCAACATGCATATGATATGGCAGACGGCATGCAGCGCAGACAATAATAGTGGTAGTTATCATACATCCCGGGGTTGCACACAACAGCATGCATGTGTCATAGCAGACGGCATGCAAATTACACAATCATAGTAGCAGTTAGCATACATCCCTGTGTTACACCATGTAGACCAGCGCAGGTTAACAGTACACCTGCCTGATGTGTGGCATATGACCTTGACAATCACATGTAGTATGACATGTGATCTGCTGACGTGTGCAATGACATGCATACATGTTTAACACAGTGGTGTCCTGTCAAATATACAGTGGGGTAATGGTGTCCCAATGCAGTGTTGTCTGTCTGCCTTACAGATATACTGCACATTTAGCTGATGTGCATTGCCATTGCAGGGAGTCATGAGGCGTCTCTATTGCTATACAATGTGAGTTACAGACACAGTTCATAGCCATGACTGTGTTCAGATGCAATACATATATACTGTGGAATGTGACCCACGTCAATGAGGTGTATACACACTAAACCATGATGTGCAATGTGTGACACAGGTCACTGAAGGATATACAGATGACACCCCTGCGCATCTGTAACCATATTGCTGCTGCCTGGCAACTATGGCCAGACATGGCAAATACGTCGGTACACCATGTCCCACATGACATCTGTGTACCACACACACACACACACACACACACACACACACACACACACACACACACACGAGGAGCAAGTATGACATTGATGTCCGACACCAGCAAGGGGAATGTACTGTATCTGTGGGCCAATGTGGATAATGTACAGGTGACTGCTGCCATGTTGTGACACCCTCAAGATGTTCAACACATCTTATGTGGTGGATTGATGCCACATCTACACAAGATGTGCACAGGCCTGTAGGATGTCTAGTGTTCCACATCTACAATATAACCATTACACAAAGCCCATAGTTGGACCATGTGTAGCCATTGTATGACAGGGTGCACACACTAGCACATCACGTCTACTGTGTGTGTTATTTCATGTCTCTGGCCATCCTCCATGGCCATGTGTGTACATGTGTTGGCCAAATTATTGTGATGGGTGTCTATTTCACATGTCTGTGTTGTCCCATATGACATACACCCATAGATGTCATATGCTCCACTGACAACAGGGTTATGCAGACAAAGGGTGGTATGTGGGATATGTTTCCAGGTTAGTTAGGCAGTGTTGCAGCCAGGCCACTAGATGTCATGGACATGTCAAGATAGCACATCACATTGTGTGACATTCATAGCAGGGCTTTGATCCACACCAGTAAATCCTGTGGGCTGGCTATACCCCAGCCCACTGTGTAGTACTGTTTGTATTCCCCACATGTGTAGTGCTGATCTGTAGTACATGTCCCTACAGTGAACAGCACCTCCACCATTTTATGCACAGCTGTCCACACATCTGGCAATGAGAGTTTGTGAGGATTCATGTTGGTGAGGTGATTCACATAGTTTGCAAGTGTTGCAAATGGGTAGGCATTGTGATGCATTGCAGGTCCGACCTGTATATTGTGACAGGACCATACATTATGTGTACATGTGGTAAATGACCACATGGCAGATAGATCTGTGTGTTACGATGCCTAATAAATAATAACAGTCTCACCTGTAATGGGCGGCTGTCGCAGCGGAACGCCAGAGGTACCTAAATAGGAGTAACACAGCAGTATGATCATTATCCATGCCTGTCTGATGGCTACAGAGTGTAATGTGCATGTTAACACATACACCAGTACATTAGACTATGCACATGTGTGCATACACAGAGTAGCATACTATAGTATGCAGCATGTGTATACATGCCTTGCATATGATGTTACATTACATATTGTACAGTGACACATGCAACTATATGGAATATAGTTGTTATAGGTGCAGTGCTGACTTACCAGGCAACTCCAGGCTCAGTGGTTGAGAGACACCCACCTCCACAATATCAGCTAAGTTTTGTGGATGTTGTTCTGCAGGTGTCCCCAGGTTGGCCAGTAGCTCCTCTGTACATTTGAGTGGGGACTGGGTTGGTGGTCCACCACCTGTTGCACCTTGTTCCCTGGCAATTGCATTTGCACGCTGTTTCACCCATCTAATGAGGTCTGTACAGTGTCTGCGCACCTGCTGGTATGTGCGGTTGTGGCCACCCACATCATTAACCCTCCTGCAAAGTTCCATCCACAGGGCATACTGCTGCTGTGCATTCTGTGGCACATGGCTGAAAAGGATATTATGATTGTCATGTAGGTATGGGATGAGCGCCTCATTCTCCAAGCAGGTATAATGACGTAGCCTTGCACAAGGCATACCTGGAAGACATAATGATGGAGACAGGTCACAGTAACTCACAGAGACATATAGAGCTATAGCTGAACATACATGTGTATCGCATTTATTACGATTAAATAGTTGTATCTGCAAATCTACATGACACTGACACCACTGACATGTTTGTGTCACACACATGTGACACTCAATGGTGAGTAGATATTATCACCATATATGTGTGTGTGTGTCACCTGATTACATTGCTCATACTCCATGTGGATGCTGTCTTGATGTGGGCATATCTGTTTGCCTGTACTGGTGTTCCTACCTATCAGCACATGGCTGGATGTGTCCACATTAATGCAGTCAACCTTGATCCTGTGTATATGTCACATATAAAGTCTTACACTGCCTTAACAGACATGACCTGTGTCCCTGCAGACTTGATCACGTAAGGTTTTACATGTATGTGTTCTGCCATATACATCTACATGGCATTGTACAGCAATCCAACATTCTGCCATGTATTACCTGTGTTGCACATGTGATACACATGGGACACTGGCTAACCAGATGGTATTTGCAGGGATGGATATCAACTATAGCATGTACAGACAAAGTCAACTAGTAGGCTATATGCCATGGGCCATGTATGAATCTAGGATGAAAGGTTACCTGGCTGTAGCTGACAGGCGGGTCTCTGGGGCCAGGTGGAGCAGTGACACATTACTGATCCACAGGGTTAATGATACATTTACCATGCGGTCATCACACCATGTCTGAGAGGGGAGCGATGTGCAGCTTTGCTGGACAGGAATGCATAGTATGGCAGGACTATGTAAAGTGTATGGGACAAGGATCTGTCCAGCATGTGGTGATCCTAGTACTAGGAAGGTAGATGTCCATGAAGTATGTGTTTGAGATCAGGATGTGTACGTGTAGCATGTCCAACATCACTGGGTTGGACATGGATTTATTCAGGGTATGCATCATGCTACATAGTGGAGATGAGGAATGGGAAGGCTGGTGTAGGCCATCTGTACATGGCCAATACCCCTTAAAGGAAATATGTGATCTGATATGGGTCACTTGAGTGTTGTGTATGGCTGGACAATGATCTCTATATTCTTGGATGACACCCTGTCATGATTAGGGTTGCCACATATGACTACCTGACAGGTGTGGTGACGTGGCTTTCACAGGAAAGACAACTGCCCAGCTGCATCCCTTACACACAGTGTCCATTATGTTGACCACTGCCTAGGTGGTAGTTCATGGGTACAGGGTTATTAACATAGGGGTGACAATGCAATATGTAGCTGTCAGTTTGTGGCCATATGTCACACACACCTCACCCACAAAGCCTCTTCTGTATGTTGTTCACAACACTCTTGAGTCGACTATTGCTCCTAGGTCAAAGTCATTTGCATACTTCAATAGGCAGATGCCTTCTGTTTGTCTGTGTGGTATGGACTACAATGAGGGGGAATACAATTAATTAACCTTGTCTTACTGTAGCTGGCACTGGTGTGATTAGCATGTATTATTCAGACACCTTCTGTAGTGTTGGTTCTGCCAGCAGTCCCGTTGCAAAACACTCCTGTGTGATAGGAATGTGCATCTAGTATACCGAGTGTAGGTGGAACACAGTATGGGTGATGATGTCCTATGACCTGGCAAGGTTATGATATGCAGTGTGAAATCAACCTTACTGTCATCTACATCTGTACTGCTGACATCAAATAATTTGATCAAGGTTCATGGCCTTTCAGACCAGACTCAGCAGAGTAGTAGTGCAGTAATTCCCATTATCAGTGGTGTCTCTCCCTTTGTGGATTGTGATACCTGTTGGTGTCCACCATTCAGTGTGTACACAGCCTGACATGGAGCTATGTTTTACATGATGTGTACATGGAGAGCAACTTGATTTGCCATATGTGTATGATACAACCTGTGATGTGGACAGGTCCCATGCAGTCTGAGTGCAGCTTGTACCTGCATAGTTGTGGGTACAGGGGCTCTGTTTTGTACATGGATATATGATTGTGTACCTGTTGGGGGGGCAGTGTGTTTATGTTATCTAAGACCCTATCTGGATTTCTTATTCATGCTCAGCACTTGTTCAGAACGTGTAAGCACTACATAAGCTACTAATTGCTATAGCACTCAGTCTTCCTCATTACCTAGAGGTAAACAGGTTTTGTACATACTTTTCTCACTTGCTTAGAGTAAAATAGCTCTTGTACTCACTTTCCTCACTTATCTAGGGGAAAGTAGTTCTATATTCAGGCATGTTCAACGGTCAGCTGCCAGTGTTCTCTCCTGTCTATCTGATGAATCTGAACATCTTGAGGCAATGTAGACATTGCCTCATGTACACAGACAACCCTCTTGCCTACCACCTAACACTACAACCTGTGAGAGATGCACTTATCTAGCCAAACTGGAGGTAAAGCTCTCTCCAACCAAGCCTGACCCTGACAGTCATGTGGAGAAGGTAAACATTTGCACCACACCACACTCATCACATAGTCTCACTGAGTCTACCCCACCATTAACTGAGAAAACTACTCGTGTACCAACTCATTAGCTCAACGCTTTCTGGAATTCATACACACCAATGTCTTGGATCAACATATCTACACACCCACCAGGGGCAACAATATCCTAAACCTAGGCATTACCAACATGAGTGACCAGTGTTCCACACCTGAAGTCAACTTCTCGTTGGTCCGATCCGACCATAAGATGAACACCGTTGATATCCACATCCCGCCCCCACCCCCCATTAAGGGAACTACAGTATAATATGTCTACAAATCCAACATCATGCTTCTTAAGACAGATGTAGTGAACATCATGACACCCATGCAGATGGACAATACTGTTACAACTGCTGAATCCTACACAAATGCACACTATAAGCACTTACACGAGTGCATGGATCGTGCTATCCCAAACAGAACCAAGATGCTATACTCCTAATTAAGGAAGCCAGTCTAGTGGTCCCCTGCCATAAACAAACTGTACAACAGGAGGAAGGCACTGTTGCAAAAGAGAGTACAATCCCATGCATGGAGGAGCTCCCTGGTCAGCCTCAGTAAGAAGGTGAGATCCCTTATAAGATCCTCCAAAGCAAGCTAAGAAAACAAAACCGCCACTAATTCCAACAACAACCACAAAGCATTCTATAGCTATGTCAAATATCTCAATGTCAACACCCAGATCTGCTCTGAGTTACAGCACAAAGGCATGAATATTACAGAACCAACCGATATTGCCAACATCCTGGCAGATAGGTTCAGTGCTACCTTTCCCTCAACCCCTAAAGGGCCCATATCTATACAGGAAGAGTGCAGAGTCCCTGTATTCACAACTATGCAGGTAAAGCTGCACACTCTAAAGCCAATATCACAGCATCCATGGAGCTGGACAACATCCCAGGCTGCATTTTACATGAACTTCAGAACGCACTGACTCCCCACCTATGCACCATGTTCAATAATAGCCTTACATCGAGCATTGTGCCCCTGAATGGCGCACAGCAACAGTTATTCCACTCCACAAAGGTGGCCACAATGGACCATGGGATCTATTGCCCTATAGGCCTGACTAGCCTGGTCTGCAAGGCTATGGAGCACATCATCATGGATCTCAGTCACAGAGACAGTGGGTACCTCCAAACCTTTGACCTCTCCCTGTTTGGCTTTGTTAAGGGCAGACCATGCCTCCTAAACCTGGTGGACTTCTTAGAGACAGTTACCAAGGCATTACATGAGGGTAAGGAGGTCCACACAGCCTACCTAGATCTCTCAAAGGCTTTCAACACCATCCCTCATTCTGGTATTATCGACATACCCATCCACCTGAACATTAACCCGTACGTCATGTGATGGTTTGCAAAGTGGCTCACGGACAGAACCCACACAGTCGGAGTTGCATACCCTAGGTCCGACTGTATACCAGTTACAAGTGGCATCCCCCAGGGCTCAGTCCTAGAACCCCTCATGTTCGGTATATAATTCTCTGATGTACAGGCAAGCACAGGAGGGCTTTGGCTGAAAAGGTTTGCAGACAACTGCAAACTAGGGGACATAATTGTTTCCCCATCTGTTCCAGACACCCTCCAGAAGGGTTGCACTGAGACGGATACCTGGTGTCAATATCATGACCTCAAGCTGATTGCCAAAAAGTGCATAGTCATCCCCTTTGGATATAACTAATTACCCGTGGACTACCACATAGGTGCTAGTCCCCTACATACAGAAAAGGTAATAAGGGATCTGGGAACCCCAGTAGTTAGCAATCTCTCCTTTGATACCCATAATGACAAGGTGGTTAAAACATCCTTCTACGTGGCCCCCCCCCTAATCTCTAATGGGTTTGCATCCAGAACAAAGGAGGCCATTGTGCCTCTCTAATCATGATTTATTAGACCCATTAAAGGATACAACACCCCATTTGGGATATACCTTACAAGACAACTGCAACAGCTTGGAAGACCACAACAGTACCACACCAAGAGGATTACTGACCTCAAACAGATGACCTATGCAGCCCAACCTAAAGAAACTCCAGCTGTACTCGGTTGCATACCACATACTCACAGGTGATCTGTGCTTGACATGCAAGGCCCATGTCCAACCCAGTATTGCTGGATGTGCTCCACCTAAACAGAGGCCCCTGAGAGCCACATGCTCTACAACGATGACTACGACGTGCTGGGTGGATAGATTCCTGACCCGGAGACTCCCCATGCTTTGGAACATGATTCCACTGTACATCAGGCAGGGGCCCCTCACTAGCACTCTTCAAGGGAAACCTTGACGTGTGGATGGGAGACAGACATGTACCCCGGGTATCACTGCAGTGGCTCTGCTGGACAGAGGCACATGGAACTAATGGCTCTGCCGTTCAGAGGCACAATGAACTAATCTATGGGGGTGGTGAAAGCCAACACACTCAAGCTAGGCTTATAAATACCCTTGGTAAGACAGCCTAGTACCTACCTTTGCACTTATTACATGTCTTATGTGCATGGCTAGTTAACTAGCTCTTCCATTTTACTTTGCTATCATGCTGATAAACTGTCGGGTGACTACAAGTCATATGTATCCTGTTATTGTGTACTGTAAATGCCAACAGACATAACTAATGTATGCCTAACATAACAGTAATGCTATGTAACTTGTAATACATATCTGCCTACAATACTGTACATTACACAGTTATTGGCACAATATCCCACAATGCAAATCATAATTGCACAGTGGGCCAACCTTTGACATGTTATTCTCAGTAATACACCCATACATATGGCTACTGTTACAATATATCAACATATACTATCCCCTGTTACAGCACATACTTGTTGGACCAGCCCTGCCACTGACAGCGGCTGGTGAGGAATATTTGTGTTCAAAGCCCTTATATAGCATCCCTTGTGGTGTATGCGGTGTTTGCCTTGTGACCTACATCAGTACACACATAAATACTACAAGCGTTACTATGCTCAACAATACATCACTACAAGATAACTATTTCCACTATATGGATTGCATGCACTTTAAATATTACAGAACAGGTACTAAATACACAGACATACTGAGTGTTCTACATACCTTATTAGTAACCTGAGGTGTCGTTGACTGTTGATGCAATCCTTTTCAGTTTGTGTTTCAATCTTCTTTGTAACATTCTTCTGGTATATACGGATGGTTTGAATGTGTCATAAGCCATCCTTTTCTAGTTAAATATCAGTAACATGCTATCTTGACCACCAATTGGTGGCCCAAAGTAGTTAATTAGATGCACATCAGCTGTGCAGCTACTCTATTAGTCGATACCATGGCAATAGTGGTGAATAACTGAGTACTCCACTTGGGTGTTGTCTGTTTGCCTTACTTTCGAGGAAGACGGCCTGGATGTGTTGTTTGTGATGTATTTCAACAGCTATATGGAGACAGATAGAGATATATTAGCTTCATGACTCCCGTGGATTGTGTGTAATGGCTAGACAATTTTGTTCTATATGTGAGTACAGCTGTTATATTTCAGAACATTGAACGGTCAGCTGCCAGTGTTCTCTCCTGTCTATCTGATGAATCTGAACATCTTGAGGCAATGTAGACATTGCCTCATGTACACAGACAACCCTCTTGCCTACCACCTAACACTACAACCTGTGAGAGATGCACTTATCTAGCCAAACTGGAGGTAAAGCTCTCTCCAACCAAGCCTGACCCTGACAGTCATGTGGAGAAGGTAAACATTTGCACCACACCACACTCATCACATAGTCTCACTGAGTCTACCCCACCATTAACTGAGAAAACTACTCGTGTACCAACTCATTAGCTCAACGCTTTCTGGAATTCATACACACCAATGTCTTGGATCAACATATCTACACACCCACCAGGGGCAACAATATCCTAAACCTAGGCATTACCAACATGAGTGACCAGTGTTCCACACCTGAAGTCAACTTCTCGTTGGTCCGATCCGACCATAAGATGAACACCGTTGATATCCACATCCCGCCCCCACCCCCCATTAAGGGAACTACAGTATAATATGTCTACAAATCCAACATCATGCTTCTTAAGACAGATGTAGTGAACATCATGACACCCATGCAGATGGACAATACTGTTACAACTGCTGAATCCTACACAAATGCACACTATAAGCACTTACACGAGTGCATGGATCGTGCTATCCCAAACAGAACCAAGATGCTATACTCCTAATTAAGGAAGCCAGTCTAGTGGTCCCCTGCCATAAACAAACTGTACAACAGGAGGAAGGCACTGTTGCAAAAGAGAGTACAATCCCATGCATGGAGGAGCTCCCTGGTCAGCCTCAGTAAGAAGGTGAGATCCCTTATAAGATCCTCCAAAGCAAGCTAAGAAAACAAAACCGCCACTAATTCCAACAACAACCACAAAGCATTCTATAGCTATGTCAAATATCTCAATGTCAACACCCAGATCTGCTCTGAGTTACAGCACAAAGGCATGAATATTACAGAACCAACCGATATTGCCAACATCCTGGCAGATAGGTTCAGTGCTACCTTTCCCCCCTCTCAACCCCTAAAGGGCCCATATCTATACAGGAAGAGTGCAGAGTCCCTGTATTCACAACTATGCAGGTAAAAGCTGCACACTCTAAAGCCAATATCACAGCATCCATGGAGCTGGACAACATCCCAGGCTGCATTTTACATGAACTTCAGAACGTACTGACTCCCCACCTATGCACCATGTTCAATAATAGCCTTACATCGAGCATTGTGCCCCCTGAATGGCGCACAGCAACAGTTATTCCACTCCACAAAGGTGGCGCCACAATGGACCATGGGATCTATTGCCCTATAGGCCTGACTAGCCTGGTCTGCAAGGCTATGGAGCACATCATCATGGATCTCAGTCACAGAGACAGTGGGTACCTCCAAACCTTTGACCTCTCCCTGTTTGGCTTTGTTAAGGGCAGACCATGCCTCCTAAACCTGGTGGACTTCTTAGAGACAGTTACCAAGGCATTACATGAGGGTAAGGAGGTCCACACAGCCTACCTAGATCTCTCAAAGGCTTTCAACACCATCCCTCATTCTGGTATTATCGACATACCCATCCACCTGAACATTAACCCGTACGTCATGTGATGGTTTGCAAAGTGGCTCAATGGACAGAACCCACACAGTCGGAGTTGCATACCCTAGGTCCGACTGTATACCAGTTACAAGTGGCATCCCCCAGGGCTCAGTCCTAGAACCCCTCATGTTCGGTATATAATTCTCTGATGTACAGGCAAGCACAGGAGGGCTTTGGCTGAAAAGGTTTGCAGACAACTGCAAACTAGGGGACATAATTGTTTCCCCATCTGTTCCAGACACCCTCCAGAAGGGTTGCACTGAGACGGATACCTGGTGTCAATATCATGACCTCAAGCTGATTGCCAAAAAGTGCATAGTCATCCCCTTTGGATATAACTAATTACCCGTGGACTACCACATAGGTGCTAGTCCCCTACATACAGAAAAGGTAATAAGGGATCTGGGAACCCCAGTAGTTAGCAATCTCTCCTTTGATACCCATAATGACAAGGTGGTTAAAACATCCTTCGTGGCCCCCCTAATCTCTAATGGGTTTGCATCCAGAACAAAGGAGGCCATTGTGCCTCTCTAATCATGATTTATTAGGACCCATTAAAGGATACAACACCCCATTTGGGATATACCTTACAAGACAACTGCAACAGCTTGGAAGACCACAACAGTACCACACCAAGAGGATTACTGACCTCAAACAGATGACCTATGCAGCCCAACCTAAAGAAACTCCAGCTGTACTCGGTTGCATACCACATACTCACAGGTGATCTGTGCTTGACATGCAAGGCCCATGTCCAACCCAGTATTGCTGGATGTGCTCCACCTAAACAGAGGCCCCTGAGAGCCACATGCTCTACAACGATGACTACGACGTGCTGGGTGGATAGATTCCTGACCCGGAGACTCCCCATGCTTTGGAACATGATTCCACTGTACATCAGGCAGGGGCCCCTCACTAGCACTCTTCAAGGGAAACCTTGACGTGTGGATGGGAGACAGACATGTACCCCGGGTATCACTGCAGTGGCTCTGCTGGACAGAGGCACATGGAACTAATGGCTCTGCCGTTCAGAGGCACAATGAACTAATCTATGGGGGTGGTGAAAGCCAACACACTCAAGCTAGGCTTATAAATACCCTTGGTAAGACAGCCTAGTACCTACCTTTGCACTTATTACATGTCTTATGTGCATGGCTAGTTAACTAGCTCTTCCATTTTACTTTGCTATCATGCTGATAAACTGTCGGGTGACTACAAGTCATATGTATCCTGTTATTGTGTACTGTAAATGCCAACAGACATAACTAATGTATGCCTAACATAACAGTAATGCTATGTAACTTGTAATACATATCTGCCTACAATACTGTACATTACACAGTTATTGGCACAATATCCCACAATGCAAATCATAATTGCACAGTGGGCCAACCTTTGACATGTTATTCTCAGTAATACACCCATACATATGGCTACTGTTACAATATATCAACATATACTATCCCTGTTACAGCACATACTTGTTGGACCAGCCCTGCCACTGACAGCGGCTGGTGAGGAATATTTGTGTTCAAAGCCCTTATATAGCATCCCTTGTGGTGTATGCGGTGTTTGCCTTGTGACCTACATCAGTACACACATAAATACTACAAGCGTTACTATGCTCAACAATACATCACTACAAGATAACTATTTCCACTATATGGATTGCATGCACTTTAAATATTACAGAACAGGTACTAAATACACAGACATACTGAGTGTTCTACATACCTTATTAGTAACCTGAGGTGTCGTTGACTGTTGATGCAATCCTTTTCAGTTTGTGTTTCAATCTTCTTTGTAACATTCTTCTGGTATATACGGATGGTTTGAATGTGTCATAAGCCATCCTTTTCTAGTTAAATATCAGTAACATGCTATCTTGACCACCAATTGGTGGCCCAAAGTAGTTAATTAGATGCACATCAGCTGTGCAGCTACTCTATTAGTCGATACCATGGCAATAGTGGTGAATAACTGAGTACTCCACTTGGGTGTTGTCTGTTTGCCTTACTTTCGAGGAAGACGGCCTGGATGTGTTGTTTGTGATGTATTTCAACAGCTATATGGAGACAGATAGAGATATATTAGCTTCATGACTCCCGTGGATTGTGTGTAATGGCTAGACAATTTTGTTCTATATGTGAGTACAGCTGTTATATTTCAGAACATTGAAAACCGTAAACTTCTGGAAGTCAACTCAGAAACGGAATGAAGCACATTATTCTGTTCACAGTACTCGCATGTAAAATCGCACTGGCACAAAAATGTTCCAACAAATTCTTTCAGGCAAAATGTTTGTCTGAAAGAACGTGTTGGAACATTTTTGTGCCAGTGCGATTTTACATGAGAGTACTGTGAACAGAATACTATATTTCAGAACATTGCTACTTATGCAGGGTTTGTTTGTGCTTGATACTTCTGCAGATGTTTCAGTCTGGCAAGGATGTTTGGGCAGCTCAAGGCTATATGGCTATGCATGAACTGTTATGTGGTTTACAGTGTGCTCATCAGACATCCTTGATTTGGTGTACATGTGTATCATACTCAGTAACTGGTAACACTTCCTGGTGTACACACAACCCTCTGAAACAGGATTAGTGCAAACAAACCCTGTAACATCAGCAGCTGTTCCATTGTATAACAGCAACTATTTCACATAGGGCCATGTTAGTGTGTCTCTGACAAGGTATGTTAAGGCTTCTGCAGATGTCGTACAGTGAGTGAATGATTTGTGATGTTATTACAGTTTGTATTGTAATTTGTTTGGGTGTGGGGGTGATGTTGGTGGGTGTACATAGCAGATGCAGGTGTGTAGGAACTGCTTTTATACATAATTGATATGTGCATGAGGGTTCCTTCCCTATTTGAACACCTATCCTTTAGTGGGCTAATACTATAGTAATTGCAGGCTGATTCATTAAGGCACTGTTAAGTGGTTCCTGCATAGCATGTAGGTGATGTTAGTCCTTGAATCCTTTCGGCAATACATCAGAATGTAATAAAGTGTTGCTACATGAAAGCTGTATATTTCTGTCATAGGTATTTGCAATCACTGGAGTTGTGTTGGTGACTGACCCTCTTGGCTCATGTCCATAGCACATATTTGTAATAGTGTATAGACATATACTCTCCATATCCTTTGTTCATAAAGGTCGGTCGTGGCGGAATGTGTGATTGCTATGGTCCATGTTATACTCATATATGAACACTTCAACTGCTGTATACAGGATACCTACGGAATCCTAAAATCACACAATTCTGAAGCCCACAGTACTGGGCCCAGACTCCCATACCCCACATTACCGACAGTGACAGTAACTCGCGAAAGTAACATGAACATGGAACACACACACACATACACAGACACACTGCTACCCACCACATCCAAACAAACCATCCTACACTACGTATGAGCAGATGGGCAAGCCCACCTACACCCCCCATGTGGGTGTCTCCACCCCCCACACCCCCCTACTTTAATATTCTACCTCCTAGATCGCGCAAACAGACGCACAAAGCTAACCCACACCCACACATTACAGTCCCCCAGGAACACACACCACACTCAGAACATACACTTACACAAACTACAGCCCTCAGCAACACACTTACACACAGTAACCTACCTGAACCGCAACACCAGAAGCACTGACTAACTGTCCCTTAACATCGTGATTTTAAAACTCGAGCTTCTGGTGTTTTGGTACTGTGTTTTTTTGGACTTTAAGCCTCGTGATTATGCGTGTCAGTATGTCAAGCAGTCGGTATGTGGTAGGTATCCCATTTATATGTACCTCCATGGTTATGTAGATGTTGTTAACCTATCTATATATCTACATATATATGTATATCCCCATATATCGACATATCTCTCTCTCTCTCTCTCTCTCTCTATATATATATATATATATATATATATATATATAAACATACACCATTCATTGGGTACATGCCGGTTTGTCCTATTTCCACACATTCATACCTTTTTGGTTTTATCCTGTCAGTATACACAACTGCCAAGGTACATCTCAGGTAGCTTAGTGGTATGTTATTGTGAAGATTGTGTACACGGTTGCGTGTTCTAATCCTGGCAGTGGTATTTAACCTCTCAGAGCAGGCACTGGTAGTGCAAGGATGATTAACACACATTTCAGCGGTTGTGTGTTCCACATGTTTATTATTCTGTGGAATACTACCTATATATACAAGCTGTGGTCAAGGTATACTATATAACATGTAAATCATCTGAGAAGATTCATGTCACGGATACTCCCCATTATGTGGAACTACATCCCTGATTACATTATACAAAACCCCTCACTAACACTCCAGGTAATCCTTGCAGAGTGGGTGGGGAACAGTGTATACACCCCAGGGATCTCACAATTGGCTCTGCTCCACAGAGGGACAGTTAGTTAATCAATGGGGTGGCGACAGCAGACACTTTTTGGCTATGCTTATGAGTGGCCTTGGGCAGTTAGGCATGTACCTACCTATGTATCTATGAACCTATACATACAGTATGGACACATGCTTATAGCTTAATTTACTGTTCAGGTATTGACTTACCTTGTGCCAATGGCAGTTGTGTGTACAATAGTTGAGGGCTACCTATGTAGGATGCACACAGTAGACCACCTATACATGACAATTTACAGGTGGTCGTGTGTGTGTGCCATCAATGTTTGCTGTGTGTGCAGGTGGAGAAGGGTGTCAGTCCATAAGTGCCTACACTGTCAGTGTGTGTGCTATACGTTCCCTCTTTGCTAAGGCATGGGCATACTGGGCACGCCTCCGTCTGCCTACTGGGGCTGGCACAGGGTGTTCATGGTCTGAGTCCCTCTATGCCTGTGGGGCCCTTGGCAATGATGGTGGGCTGTGAGGGCCTTCACCATTCTGTCCCTGCTGCAGCTGTTTCCACAGGATCATATTGTGTAGCATGGCACATGCTATGAAGATGTGGCCACACATGCCTGGAGAGTACTGCAAGGCTCCACCAGATACATCCAAGCAATGGAACCATGATTTCAGCATCCCAAACACACACTCTATGATGATTCTGGTTTTTGCGTGTGCCTCATTATGGCATTCTTCCGTGGCTGTGTGCGCATTTTTGATGGGAGTTATCATCCACGGTTCCAGTGCATAGCCAGCATCCCCCACCAGGTGGCCATATGGGATGTCCCCCCTGGCAAATACCTGATACAGCTGTGAGGCATGCCAGATGTGGGAGTCGTGATAGCTTCAAGGGCTGCCAGCACACACATCCATGATAATGCCCTGGGCATTGCACACGACCTGGCAGTTGATGGAGGTGTATCCCTTGCGGTTTATGTAGCTACTACCCTGCTCACTGGGTGGTGACTTGATGTGTATGTGCATGCAGTCTATTGCACCCAGTACCTCCGGATAGTCTGCCACACGGTGGAAGAGACGCATATTGCTGGCCAACTCCTCCTGCATTCGGGGGAAGTATGTGTGCTCATTGGCATGTGGTAACATGGCATCCAGGAACTGGTGGAGTAACCTGGATGCTGATGCCTGTGAGATCCCCATGATATCCCCAGTTGGCCTTTGGAAGGTACCTGTGGCTAGTATTCTCAAGCTTACACATACCTTCGTGTCCACTGGGATGGGTTCCCCTCTGTTACTTCTGGCTCTGAGGCATGGCCGGAACAGCTCAAAAAGTTGCTGTATGATGTCCCTGTCCACCCTGTAATGCTCTACTATCTCCAGATCATGTAGCCCCTGGTACGTTACCCTGGGACGGAATACTCTTCTCCTCCTCTGGTGCATGAGATGGTTGTCAGCATCATCCTCCACACCACCGTCAGTCTCCAACACATGCTGATGAATCAAAGCTATGGCAGCCCCTAACATGTACATATTAAAAGTTCCCTGTCTGTATACACCAATGGTGCAGAGTGTCTGGGAATACACAAGTGTGTGTGTGGGGCTTGAACACCTTATACTATTGTGCAATGGATGATGCTGGTGTAATTGGGTATATATGTGCAATTCCAGCTGCGGAGTGTCTTAATTATTGGTTTTACAGCTGGTACTGCTATTGTGGGGCCTTTGGTGTTGACTTACACTTGGCTGCCATGATTCATCTATTGCCCTTTACTTCACTTTTCAACCCGATTCCCCTCCCATTGTCAGGCATGCATCCAGCTGCTGGCTTTCTTGGTTTGTACTTTCACAACCCAGGATCTACTGCAAGTTTGCTTTGTTCTGCTGTGGCAGTTCTCTTTTCTTTGCTGTAGGGCACCTCCCCTTTCCTGTTCTGCAGGTAGCTGCTAGCAGCCTTGTTAGATGTTGTCAATGGCCCACTGTGAGTTCCTAGGTGTTAATTACTCATTTGTACTCCAATTACCATGCTGCAGCATTTCCTTATTGTCTTCCCGTATCCTTCCTGTTTCAGCTGTGGTGCATAATGCACACAGCCATTTACCGGGTTTCGAGCGCGTTTTCATCCACGTTCACATGCACTTTTGGTTACCTTGTGTGCTCTCATCTAAGCAAAGCTATGGCTATTTCCACACCCCTATCCTGCGGCTTTGCTTAGCAACAGGCAATCTGGATTAGCAATGCTCCAATGTGCTTACAGCTATGGTGGCGCACCCCTCTCTTGATGTCATGTTTACCTTCAGGCCACTCCTCGGTGTTGTACCGGTTCTCCATGTGGTACATCCTTACGCCGGCGGGGCATTTGCGATTCAGTATTACTTGACTCATATGCATGGCATTGACTACTAATTCCTAGTTACCACGCAGAACACTGTCACAGACCCTTAGCAACCCTTCCGCCATGGTTGTGGTGTAGCATGAGTGCCATTGACTATTATGGGGAATTCATGAATTGTGTTACATTGCAGTTTTATGACATCTAAATATATTTTCCTTGTGATCCCATTTGTACATCGATGCACTATGGTTTTACTTTGTGTTAGTGTGGCCATGACATTAAATGTTATTTTTTATTTTATTTATTTATTTATTTATTTCAGTTTGATTACCGGGGAAGTCCACTGGGCCAAGAAGTACCCATTTTCAGTGGAGGCCCGGGGAGAAAAGCTCCAAAAACAATACAATCAAGGTTACATACAGTAATGGATGATAATACAATGTCACAAACAGTTAAGAATGTGTGAGATGCAGTAGTAGGCAATACAGTAAGGATTACATAAAATACAATCATAAAAGTACAATGTCCAAGATGCAGAGTCTGCAAAGAAAAAAAAGTTAAATTTTTTTTTTTTTTGCTACATATGAACAGTTTTTACATACTTACAGTCAACTGAAAGTCAGCTATAACCATATAGGGGGAACATAGAATGAAATTAAGAGAGTATATAGTAGATTGGTGCTAGAGAATAGAGGTCAAGGTGGAGAAAGTTTCTAGAATTTATACTGGGTGAAAGCAAGGACATTTCCATTTGGAGGATAAGTGTAAGAAAAGATGGGTCTTGAAAGAGTCAGAGTTAGGGATGGTCCTAAGAGAAGGTGGGAGGGAGTTCCATTTCCTACCAAGAGAGAAGGAGAGTAGGAGCTGGCCAGCGGGATGCTTAGGTTTGTGAATGGCGATTAGGTTTTGGTGTTCAGATCTCAGAGATCGGTTAGGGATGTAAGGGGGAAGGATGTTAGATAAGGCAGGGCATTTTTCTGGATAAAATATTAATTTGTGAGCGGTAGTTAGTTGGAGATAGTCAAGGTAGTTAGGGAGTTCTAACCAGTTTAGAGATTGTAGGGCATGGCAGTGGTGAGTACAGGTTTTGGATTTGGTGGCAAATTTAGAGATCTTATTATAGCAAGCTTCGAGTTTTGAGGTGTTGGAAGCAGAAAGATTAGTTAGAAGTGGGGCACCATAAGGGAGGAGGTAGGTGATGGCTAAGGTATGCCTAGAGGAGTTAGAAAGAAATTGATTATTCCTGTAGAGCATACCTAATTTTTGGTGGGTTTTCTTTATGTTTTGTTGAATGTGGAGATCAAATTTGAGCTGTTCATCAATGGTGATGCCAAGGAGTTTTGTGGAAGGGACCACTTCTATAGGAGTGTTGGTTAGGCTTTGGACATTGAACGAGTTTTGTTAAAGGAAGATGCCTTGGTAGGAAGGAAAATTAGTATTTTAGATTTATTGGAGTTAAGGGAGAGATGGTTTTGGTGCATCCACTTTTCAGTAGTGGAGAAAGCTTTTTGAGTTTTGGACAGAAGTTCAGAAGGATTGGAGGCAGAACAAACTAGGGTGGAGTCATCAGCGTATTGGATGACTGTAGTGTCAGGGAGGGCAGTGTGAAGGTTATTTATAAAGATGTTGAAAAGCAGGGGGCCAAGGATGGACCCCTGAGGAACGCTGGTAGGTGTGGGTAAGAAGGAAGAGGTGGAGGCTTTCCATCTGACAGCCTGAGATCTGTCTGAAAGGTAACTGGAGAACCAGGATAGAGTGTTGGGGAGAGATTAAGGTTGGACAGATGGAAGAGAAGATGTTTATGGGAGATGGTGTCGAAGGCTTTGGAAAGATCTAGCAGAATAGTTGATACAAGAAGTCCGGTATCTCGGGCTTGATTGATAGTTTCTAGGAAGGATAGTAGGGCAGTTATGGTGCTGTGGCCGGGACGGAAACCATGTTGGGTGGGTGTGAGTAGCTGATTCTGAGTTAAGTAGGGTAAAAGTTGGTGGTGGATGCATTTTTCTAGGATTTTAGATAGTGGGGAGAGTAGGGCAATGGGGCGGAAGTTAAAAGGTATGTTAGGTAAGGTTAGGTAGGAAGGTATTAGAAGTTATGTTAATAGAAAAGAAAACAAACCATATTAGCAGTTTTTCATTTACATACATTGTAGCTCACATGTGTTGTGCATGTTTTTTTATGCCATTGGCTATATATTTAGCCATTGGCATATAGTAACATTATAATATGTAAGTTTTGTCCGCTTTCATGGCTCCGATTTTATGTTTGAAAAAATGTAATCCTTTTTTTGGTTTACATTTTTTCATGCTTACGCTACACCTGCACCACTTCAGGAATCGCTATATACCTTCATTTGCATGCTATACTGCTGCGCATGGGGTAATTAGCATACATGCACCAGGAGCTGCGTAGCTCTGGCGTACGCTGGTAGTGCACGTGGAAACAGCTCATACCTGAATCACTCGGCGGCCATATTTGGCGCTAGATCGCCGATGCTCCTCCGGCGCCTGGCGCAAGCTTCATGAATCCCGGGGATAATCTATTGCACATGTTAACACTTCAGTGCTATGACATTTGCACTGAAAATAAAAGCAAGCTTTGTATTTTCACCAACACCATGCACATAACAGTGAGGCAAGGGGCACAGCAAAGAGACAAGCCAAAAGACTCGACTCATAATCTCAATCAAGAGTAGAAAAAAAAAAGAACATAAGTGACCCATAACCATGGGATAGACTGGACTGACTCTGCCTCTAAGCCTGCATTGCCATTAGTTTTTGTGGGGCCACTGTCATTTAGCAAGAGGTCATTATCCAGTACCTCATCTGTGGGGTCAATGCAAGGTTTATCAATACGTTTTTCCACCCTCCACCACCTTCTCATTGGAATAAGACCAAAGGTTTAACTGCTACCTCCCCTTATTTACTAGGTCATTTAGATGGCTGACCGTGAGCAAGTGCTTCCCTATGAGCCATCAACTGTAACGCTGATGATGTGTCCACCGACCAAGTTCAACATCCTCCGACTGCTGTTCTTTTCATTTTAAACACCTTTATTACATTATCACTTAAGACATAGACACACATATGTTAATAGAAAACAAACCATATTAGCAGTTTTTCATTTACAGACATTGTAGCTCACATATATGTTTTCTGTCTTTGCAGCAACTCCCATTTAGTCCAACATTACATTAAGTGCTCCATCCCTGCCTTCCCTTAAACCTTACTCCTCCTCCTAAACATTATTTTGCATGTCTTGTTCCACAAATTCCATTTATCTCTATGTAATTTCTTCCTTCCTTTTCTAAAGATCCAATTTCCAGTTCTTTTATCTGTTTTACAAAGTCCAGTACTTCGAATACAGTTGGTTTAGATTTTGATTTCCATTTTCTAGTAACTGAGTTTTTTGCAGCTGATAGAATTAAACTTAATCAGGCCTTGCTATGTCTAGGCAGTTCAGTTCCTGTATTTGAGCTCAAAAGAATCATTTCCTTACTTACAGCCATTTCCTCCAGCAATATTTCTGACAGATTACCTTGTAGGGTATGTTTAAAATTTGCCAGCTCATTGCACTCCTGTTCCCAGTTACCTCTTTCTTCCCCATCACACTCCAACATTTATCTGACTGAGGAAAAAATATTTAAAGTCTGTTTGACATATAAAATAACTGCGCAAACACTTCCAAACAAAAATCATAAATGCTGTAGACATTTTTGCATACTTGGGAACCACACTAGTTCCCAGGGTTCCATACTGGGTCCCCTTTTATTTAGTATATTCATCAATGACTTTCATAAAATTCTTACCCACCATACTGTAATCCAATATGCAAATTATTCTACCATTATCTGCTCTTCCACATCTGCCTCTACATTGCAGCACCTTACCGAAGAGGCTTTTACCTCAACTGAATCCTGGATGTCACAGAATAATCTTGCCTTAACCCCAACAAAACCAAACTGATAATATTTACTCTCAAAAAATCTAGCCCAGTTAATAAGTCTGACTTTTCAGTTCATTCCCAAAACCTTACTGTTATTAATGCTGTTCCCAGTACCAAACTGCTTGGTGTCATAATTGACGATAACTTAATTTTTGACCTTCGTATCCAGAATAACATAAAAAAAAAAACCATCAAAGGCTAAGTGCTATAGACACAATTACTTTCTCACCTTCTCTGCAAAAAAATGTCTTGCCTCCTCATTCCTGCTTCCTACTCTCCTATACGGCGCCCCCATCCTAACCAATATTCAGTCCTCCCGAAAAACTAAACTCAATACATGCTACAATAAAGTTGCCAAATTTGCTACAAATGCTAAATTCTCCTCTCACCGCTGTTTCACACTACATCAACTTAATTGGTTGGAACTTCCCCATTACCTCACATACCTAAAACTTACTACTGCCCAAAAAATCATTTACTTCCCAGAAATCTGCCCAGCCCTAACTGACATCTTAACCATTTGCCATCCAAATCGACACTTAAGGACAGAAAACAAAATGTTACTGAATACTGATAAACCTAAGATCTCAGCTGGTCAAATGCATTACTCTTTCACTGTCTCCAAGCTTTGGAATAAACTCCCTCCTTCAATAAGAGCTATCAGTAGCTCCACTGCTTTTAAAAACTCCCTTAAACGTCACCTCTCATCACATTGGATATGCACCTGCACCCTTAATCACAATTCCATTACCTGACCCCCTCCCCAAAACCATCTTAGCGTATCTCTACACCTAGACTTTCCTTTCCTTTCCTCCCTTTACACCTACTGCTTCTGCTGACACTAGCCAGTGCCATCCCTACTAGAAGCCTTCTGCCTCCTTTACACCTACTGCTTCTGCTGACACTAGCCTGCGCCATCCCTACTCTAAGCCTTCTGTCTCCTTTACACTGACAGCTTCTGCTGACACTAGCCAGTGCCATCTCTACTCTAAGCCTTCTGCCTCCTTTACACCTACTGCTTCTGCTGACACTCGCCAGCGCCATCTCTACTCTAAGCCTTCTGCCTCCTTTACACCTACTGCTTCTGCTGACACTACTCAGTGCCATCTCTACTCTAAGCCTTCTGCCTCCTTCACTAGCCAGCGCCATCTCTACTCTAAGCCTTCTGCCTCCTTTACACCTACTGCTTCCGCTGACACTAGCCAGAGCCATCCCTACTCTAAGCCTTCTGCCTCCTTTACGCCTACTGGTTCTGCTGACACTAGCCAGCGCCATCTCTACTCTAAGCCTTCTGCTTCCTTTACACCGACTGCTTCTGCTGACACTAGCCAGCGCCATCTCTACTCTAAGCCTTCTGCCTCCTTTACACCTACTGCTTCTGCTGACACTACCCAGCGCCATCGCTACTCTAAGCCTTCTGCCTCCTTCACTAGCCAGCGCCATCTCTACTCTAAGCCTTCTGCCTCCTTTACACCTACTGCTTCTGCTGACACTAGCCAGTGCCATCTCTACTCTAAGCCTTCTGTCTCCTTTACACCGACTGCTTCTGCTGACACTAGCCAGCGCCATCTCTACTCTAAGCCTTCTGCCTCCTTTACACCTACTGCTTCTGCTGACACTAGCCAGTGCCATCTCTACTCTAAGCCTTCTGCCTCCTTCACTAGCCAGCGCCATCTCTACTCTAAGCCTTCTGCCTCCTTTACACCTACTGCTTCTGCTGACACTAGCCAGCGCCATCCCTACTCTAAGCCTTCTGCCTCCTTTACACCTACTGCTTCTGCTGACACTAGCCAGCGCCATCTCTACTCTAAGCCTGCTGCCTGCTTTACACCTACTGCTTCTGCTGACACTAGCCAGCGCCATCCCTACTGTAAGCCTTCTGCCTCCCTCACTAGCCAGCGCCATCTCTACTCTAAGCCTTCTGCCTCCTTTACACCTACTGCTTCTGCTGAGACTAGCCAGCGCCATCCCTACTCTAAGCCTTCTGCCTCCTTTACACCTACTGCTTCTGCTGACACTAGCCAGCGCCATCTATACTCTAAGCCTGCTGCCTGCTTTACACCTACTGCTTCTGCTGACACTAGCCAGCGCCATCCCTACTCTAAGCCTTCTGCCTCCTTCACTAGCCAGCACCATCTCTACTCTAAGCCTTCTGCCTCCTTTACACCTACTGCTTCTGCTGACACTAGCCAGCGCCATCCCTACTCTAAGCCTTCTGCCTTCTTTACACCTACTGCTTCTGCTGACACCAGCCAGCACCATCTCTACTCTAAGCCTTCTGCCTCCTTTACACCTACTGCTTCTGCTGACACTACCCAGCACCATCTCTACTCTAAGCCTTCTGCCTCCGTTTCCTTTATACAATCTTCTCTCTCATCTAACAAGCTTACCTGCCATCCACACCTCCTATTTCTATACTTCTACCATGATTTTAATAATTTTCTACCAATGTCACCATGTTATACAATGTTATCACCTCACTACTGTACTGTAATTCATGCCATATTATTGTATGCTCTTATTCACTTATCTAATGTACTACCACTACCTGATATATTCTGTATTATATGTTCTTTTATGTAATTACATGTGGAGCTTTTCTCCCCGGGCCTCCATGAAAATGAGCTCATCTCTGGCCCAGTGGACTGTCCTGGTAAACAACTACAATAAATAAATAAATAAATAAATAAATAAATAAATAAATAAAATACTAATGTCCTCCCAATGTTCCCTTGTAAACGTCTTTTTCTGTCTCTCTTCCCATCCTTTTCTAACCTCCTCTGATCGATTCTTATAGTTATGCAGTATTTTATATGCCCTACTAATTATCCCTTTTTTAACAGCAGCTTCTGCTCTAGATTCAACTAAAAACTCTACTAGAGCAGGTCTGCCACTTAGCACTCCCTGAACCAGTTCATGTGTTGGTACATAATTTATGGCTACAGCATTTGTTTTATCTTCATTCATTTTATAACTAGAAAAGACATGAAACTGTCTAAAATTTTCCACATTACTGAAATGTCCTTTTCTGGACTTATCAAGTATAAAATAATATCATCTGGAAATAAAGCTGTTTTTTCTTGATTACCATGACAATTACATCCTTGAATTTCTGAATCCCTTACTTTCATTGCCATTCGCTCTAAATAGAAAGCAAATGACAAATGCGAACTAGGACATCTCTGCCTATTTCTTCTGTTCAAACACAGCTTATCATAGAGGAACATTCTTTCTTTAATACTTGTCTTTGGTCTTTCAGATAGTCTCCTAATTAACCTTAATATTGCATCAGGGAATGCAAATGCTTCCAGTGCCCTACTCGTAAAATCCCAGCTTACTCTGCTGAATGTTTTCTCTGTATCAAGGCCCACCAACAACAGTCGTGTTTCCTTACATTCTTCTTCCTTTTGGATCATCATTATTCTATTAATGTTGTTAAATGTTTATCTCCCCTCCGCAAAACCACATTTTGATCCATAGCAATCAATTTTGGCAACACCTTTGCCATTTTGTTAGCCATTACAGACAGAAACAATTTACTATCATTGTTTAAAATTGAAATGGGTTTATAGAGACTCAATAGTGAGACATACAGATGCCTCACTCACCAGGATGAACAAGGAAAAAGTCAAGGTCAACTGCCTGTTCTGTGCCAGGATTCACCAAATTACGCATGCACTCAGGTCTCTCAGCAACAAGTACTGTTTTGACTCTGTTATAGTTCATGTTTGTGTGAATGACTTGAGATGTACCTCACAGGACTATATGAAAATAAACATGGTCAAGCTCTCTGATGTGTCCCAGGCAGGTATGTCCCTAGCCTTGAGCAGCATACTACCCTCACCTAGAATGATGCCACAGTATAAACAAAAAATGACTGATTTCAATAACTGACTTAGTTTTGGTGTCATTTCAAGGGGATCCAGTTCCTGTCTGACTGGAAAGCCATGGTCAACAAAGCTAACTGCTTTACCAGAGATGGTTTGCACCTGGCACCCCTAGGCTTTCGGCTGCTGCCAAAAGCTCTTGCCTCCTGCATGCGGCCTTTTTTAGGCAAGGTCATGAAAACATTACTGATGTGAAATTAGCAAATCAGAACAAAATAAGAGTCATGCTGCTAAATGCTAGGAGATTAAACCAAAAACTGCACTCCCTGGAAGCATTTCTATCACTAGAAGATGTAGATGTTTATGCAGTCACAGAAACCTGGTTTAAGGCCTCACAGAGTACCCTGGCTCTGCAAGGCTACAATGCCTTCCACACCTTTAGACTGCAAAATGAACATGTGAAAACCAAAGGAGGTGGTGTTTCAATCTATATTAGAGATAAATTCACCTCAGGTCTAGTTAGACTGGACAGCATCATGAAGTTACTCCAGGTCCAGGTTACAGTGGGTGCGACCCACATTCAAGTCCTAGCCAGTTATAGAACCCCCTCCATGGGTCATGACACCTACGAAGTCTACTTAAACAAAGTGAAGACAATCCAAATTTTACCGAATACAATGGTTATGGGGGATTTCAATTATCCCACCATCAACTGGGAAACCTACTCTAGCCCAAACTTGCCAGCACAAAGGTTCCTTGACTTTGTGAATTCAAATACCCCAGAGTGAACTGTCCATACCCCGACAAGAGGAATAAACTTTCTAGATCTGCTCCTCACCAACATGTCAAACAGGTGCACTGCTGCAACTGTTGGACCCTCATTAGTTAAAACTGACCACAAATCAGTCACCTTCAAGCGGGCACTAACACCAGAACACACAAAGGGTGAAATCAGACTAAACATCTTCACCAAGGCAAACTATCCCCTCCTAGGTGAAAGTATAAATGCATTCCAAGCGCTACCTCAAGCTGAAAGTGGTAACTATGTCGAAGTATACACTAAAGCTTGTACAATCACTTGCATAAGTGTATAAATTTGGCTGTACCAGACAGAATCAAAGCCAGAGCCCTAAGTAAAATCAAGCTGCCACAGTCGACTTCCAGCATCAACAAACTCTACAATAAATGCAAAACATTGCTGTCCAAGACAACAAAGACAAGGACCCAACAATGGAAAAGCACTTTCCTCAGCCTTAACAGGCAATATTGCCCCTGGCTAGTTTCCTTACCCCTTACTGCCCTTCTCTACTTACAAATATATTGCTGCAGATGCTTATAACCTCACTGCTTTCTCCAAATGAACTGCTTATTTAACTTTGAAACTTACTTGTTGAAATCGTGTACCTCTGTATTATTTTAATATGTAACCTTGTTTAACTGTACACCTTGTATAATTTCTGGCTAATACTTTGCATTTCATTTCCATTAGCATCATTATGTAAATATTTGCTAAAGGTACCTTTGTTAAAATAATGCATAAATACTCGTACTTTTTGCAAAGTGTAATTGTACTGGACCTTTTCTCCCCAGGTCTCCTCTGAAATTGGGCTTCCAATCCAGTTGGACACTACCCAGTCAAATAGATAAATAAAATAAGACAACTTGTCAAATCCTCCAAGAGCTCCTTTGGAGAAACCTAGCAAGTACTGCTAAGGATATCCATAAGACCTTTTACAGCTATGTATGTAACCGAAAGGGTAGGACCCAAGAGAACTGGTGGCCAATGGTATCAAACACACTGAATCCACAGAGATAGTGAACCTGCTAGCAGATAGCTTTGGTTAAAATTTCACTCCCTTATCCCCTTTTAAATTATAACAAGCCCTCCCTCAATCTCCCTCCACCTTACATGCTTGAAGAGCAGGTCCTCAAGGTCTACCTCCTCCTATCAAATTTACACTTCACCAAATGTCACTTACACAAGACCAGTAGTTTGAAAGTCCACATTACCGAAAGTACAATTCAATGGAACCTAAATCTCCGAAAAGTGAAAGGAACTTGTTGTCCTGTACTTGTTCCTTTAAATGAGTTCAACCTGTGATGCCTCTGTAAGTATGATGGATGTTATGTAAGTGTCTGCAGTGTTTAGTATATGGTAAATTAGTTTTACAGTGATCATAAGTTTGAAATGGAGATCGCACTACAGTAAGGAGAGGGAAAGCTACACTTGCTGTCACTGTAGTGCGATCTCTGAATTGGTATATAAAATTTGCCTTCATACCTACTATAATAAATTAAAATTTGTAAACTAGTAACCAAAGAACAGCTATATAAACTATGTACAATATTTACAGAGCATCCAAGGAGGGACAAAGACCCCCACATGTCTTTGCATCTTGAGCCAAACCATGAGAGCACCACAGTATTATACTCATCAGAGATATTGTACAGGCCTGCTCAGCTCTACCTCATGGTTAGTGTTAGCATTTAGTATAGCATTTGAACTCATCTCCTTTAACCACTACAAGAGTTAATCCAGTTTGTGGTATTTTCAGAAAGAGGGAATCCCTCCTCCCCACCAGGCATAAAGCCATCCATTCTGTACAAAATATGAAGTCACATAGTGTCCCCTTAAAAATTTCTATTCCTCTTGTTATGACATGATCAGTTAAAGAAACTGCCTTGGTTCTTAAAAACAGATTGGTGTTTAAACAAGAGAAAAATGCCGTCTCTTCTTCTACTAGTGTGGCGCAGATCTCTCTCGCCAGTTCAGTGATGTACCTTCCACCTGGACATCCACTGCTGACTTGGTCTGATTAGATGTTTGGTTTGATGAATGTTTTAACAACTCCTTTCTCAATTCTACTGGGTCTGTAATTGTTTTCATCATGCCTGGAGATAGTATTTTTAATGAAGCAGGGTACTGAAGTTTGTACTTGATGTTTAACAATCTGCAAAACTTCATAACTGTTACAATATTAGCTCTTTATCTTCAGGAATTTGGCTTTGTTCAACCCTTTTTCATTATTTGAATTCTGGTAGTCAGCCATATTCTTAGCTGAGACCTCCACAGTCCCGGTCAGGTTTTGGCTCAAAGTTACTGTTTTCTTATTACATTTTCTCCCCTTTTTCGTAATAGTATACCCTGGACATTGTCATACAGTGACCAGGTTAATTTTAGGGTTCTACATCAACTTGAGGAGGGGGGGGGGGCTCTTTCCCTGGTTACCAGAAGAAAGCGATCTGGCAGTGCTATTGTTCAATGGGTCACCATACCAGATATTGTGATGAAATAGGTTTTTGAAGATGATACTTCATCTCTGGCATCCAGTTTAGAATGTCTTCCCTTCTTGACATCTAAACTTTATGACAAATTTTCTGTCACAGCAGCTCCAGTAAGGCAGGTGGCTGAAAGGACCAAACGTTTCCTTTCCTTTCCTGGAAGACAGTACTACCTGTAGTCATTGCCGCTGATTTTAAATTTATAATGTTATGGTTTTATTTTTAAACCTTCATACTTCTTCTAAACGGACAGTGTTTCTCTCAGGACAAATTGTCATTTCCTGTTAAAGATTATTTTCACACTGTGACTTAACCAGCGCATTCATGTGTTGCTACTCTTTCTGAGTGTTAAAGATGGAGATGGTCTGCTCTACGCTTTGCACGTGCCCCACCAGTTATGGTACTACTTCAGCAGTGTCCATGACTAGAGGGCAAAGTGGTAGCTCTCTGCTGTCTCTGATCCTGGCAAGACGGGTTTAGCATCTGCCTTTGCAAAATGGTTGACAAGTATACCATATTTTTCACCAAAAGGCCGCATTCTATCTAGGAGGACGTACATGTTTCAGAAACATGACTACAGCTGCAGCAGCAGACAGCTGTGCCACAGCTACCTGTCATCTCGGCATGCTTTTACTAAGCTCTGGAGCACTGTAGTTTGTGCACCCAATAAATGAGTACAGCATCCTTTGGAAGGGTTTGTCTTTAATGCATCCTACTCTGGTCTCTGATTTATTGCCTTCTTCTGTTTGCATTGTCTTTTTAACACTGCTTATAAACTTGCACAAGTCATCTCCCCACTGTAGGGGATGCTTTAAAGTGAAATAAGACAGATATGTGGTATCTGCCATATCAAATGACATATGAACAAGCCTTTGCAGTGTGGGCATTATTCCTTCCCCCCTCCCTCCCTCTCTCAGCTGAGGTGCTCCAGATAGCTTTCATGATAGTTATGTTCTTCTCTAAAAAAACATTGAATTTGTAATTTTATAACTTTATGTGTTAGCATTTTTATGTGGATATAATATCAGATTTAACAGTGAGATCAGGAAATGGGCACAGATCAATGCTTAAATATGTGGAGATCAGGATATGGGGGATCTCTGATGGTGCACATGCCTCTTAATCTTGACAGAGGATGCAAGTTGTAAACCAAATGGGGGACTCTAGTATGGCAGTTTACTATTTTTTTAAAGAGCCATGAAACAGAACAAAAGAGGATGCAAACTAATATTCCAACCCCTGTAGAGGGCCTGTCAGAAATCTACCACTACTGTGAGTAAACTTGTGTGTGTTATTTCCTTGGCCCCTCCCCTCTCTGCAGTAATGATTGATCATATTTTCACAAATGCATGTCCATGCTGGCGGTTATAGCAGAGAATTATTCCTCTGAGTTGTTAAGCACTGCTTCCAGTAGTGCAGGGTTTGATTCCTTCTGCCCCCATTTGTCCATGGTGTCACTGTCACTTAATCAGGAAGCTCTGTGTTGCTTGTGAGTTTACCTCAACAATACAATAAAAATGTTGCACCAATCATGCCTTGGTACTCTCTGTGTCCCTTTCACCATTTTGTTTTCATTGTGAGCTGTTTGTTAAGGGTGCTACTAGTGTTCCAAATTCGAGAGAAGCCTCACCTATAGATATATATGCCTACGTCCTGTGTAGCTAACGTCTTGTTACATGCTCACATTAAGTTAATGAAATATCAGCCTTTGCATATATGTCAACTAGAGAACATAAGATATTTCATAAACTCACAAAGCTAGTGCTTTAAAGTCACTCAAGTCCTTATCAGCTTTGGAACAGTAAAGTCAATGTTCTGTCTAAAAGAGAAATTCAATATTGAATTAATGTCAGCAGCTAAAATGGCAAAGCTCTAATAAAAGGCGTTAATCTTGATACAATTATCATTAAAGGCTTTACTACAGGGCAGAATAGGAACATAAACCTTTCTAAAAGTGATATATTCTTCCCAAAACTTGCCATAATACTAAAAAATGACCACTAGGATTAACACAGAGGTGGCCCAATTAAGATTTATTTTTAAATGAAATTATGAAGCCAGACTTTCTCTTATGCCCTACCAGAACAAGAGTGTAATTTGCTCTCTTGCCATAATTTAGTAGTGGTCATTAAATTAACATGTCTCGGGCAGGAAACTTGTGTGGAAAGATTATGTTGCTATAAAGTAGTTAGTTCAGGCTTATTTTTCAACCAATGATTAATCTTTTCTAAGATTCCAAGTGACTAAAGGTGATTTTAAGGATGCCATTTATAAAAGAAAATCAATTTTAACTTAGAGAAAAGATGAAAATGGATATAAAATATAACAATTTCAAAATCCATTGTCATGAAAGTAAAATTCCTGAAACTTTCTTTAAACACATACACACACAATTGTAAGTAGGTGACCTACTGAATGAAGGAGAAAGGAACACGTGAGGAATTGCAAAAAATACAATTCTTAAGCCCTAAGCTATGTGAATCAGTGTTGCAAGGGATAGCTAGCCACTGTGCAGCATGTAGCTATCATTCTAAGTCTTTTGGATTAAGCACTTGGGCTTCAGACCAGTTGTTTTACATTAGGAAGGTTTGTGGCCTGCACTGTGGTGGCAGGACAGGTAGCTTACATCCTTCTAAGTTGGGAACTGCTGATTGAGGGCTCAGTGTCAGTTATTCTAAAAGTGTATTAGTTCTGGTTTAAGCACTTGGGCTTCAGGCCAGTTATTTTACATTAAGAAGGTTCGTGGTCTGCACTCTTGTGGGATGAGAGGCTGGACTCTGCCCTTCTGAGCTGGGAATTTCTGGTTAAAGGCTTATAGTGCCTGCATATTCGAACTGTTTCTTACTGAAATTGGTACACCGTGTTTGCTGTAGCATAGACTAGATCCAGGCCTGCTGAATCTAGCTTTGTTTGTATGCTTGTTGTTTGTTTGCTTGTTATTTTCCTGAAACGCTAATTCCACCTAAAACGCAGCTTTTCAGCGCTTCTGTGGATCCCTAGTGATATCTGCATTGCTTACTGTACTTATTTCCTTGCTTCACTTGAAAGAAAGTTACTGTTTGTCGTTTTTGCATTTAAGTTACCTGTAACACATTGCATTTAAGTTACCTGGCACTTGCTCACTAAAGCAACTATATAAGTCAGCACTAAAAAATTAAACAAACTCCCCTTGAGTACCTTGTTCCCCATTGGCCCTTTTTTCAATTATAAAGGAATTCCCAATACTATTCTAGCATGTCCAAAGGTCAGTTGTCAATCTCCTCTCCGGTCCAGCTGGTGAATCTGGGAATCTTGAGGCAATGTTAAAACTGCCTCATGTACACAGACAACCCTCTCCTCCTCCCAACAAATTCCAACACATGTGAGAGATGCAACCAGATAGCCAAACTGGAGGCTAAGCTCTCTCAACTCAGTAATGGCGTAACCAGTCAGGAGGAGAAGGAAACCACACTCACTACAATTCCAGTCTCACGTAGACCTACCACAACAGCAAACCAAACATATAAACACACAAAAACATACTCGAAGGCTCTAAATAAAAATCTGCCTAAGCAGCAGAGACCTCCAAAGCAGACACCCAAGCAAAAGCTACCCCAAAACAAAACACATGCAACACATAGCTCACAAAGCCAGTGTGCCAAACAGTCACAGCCCTTAAGGCTAAACAACACACTTGATACACTTGTAATAGGTGACTCTATCGTCAGGTACACTGACGTCCTGCTCACCAGGCTGAACAAGGAGAAGGTCATGGTGAGCTGCCTGTCGGGCGGTAGGATCCGCCACATAACATAAGCACTCAGGTCACTCCAAGGGAAGTACAAATATGACTCAGTAATTGTCCATGCTGGTGTGAATGACCTGAGACGTACCTCCCTGGACTACATGAGAAGAGACATAGAGGAGCTCTCTGAGCATGTAGCCCAGGCCGGTATGACCCTGACCTTGAGTAGCATCTTACCCTCACCAAGAATGATGCCACAATATGAAGACAAGATGATCAATTTCAACAATTGGCTTAAGTATTGGTGTCATTCAAAGGGGATCCAATGCCTGTCAGCCTGGGATGACATGCTCGACAAGCCACGATGCTTTGCTAGGGATGGCTTGCACCTGTCACCCCTGGGCTTTCGGATATTGGCAAAGGCTCTTGCTACCCCCATAGTGCCTTTTTTAGGCAAGGCTCAAAAGACAAACCCACCTCCATAGGTATCACAAGGGATAAGAAACTAAGAGTAATGCTACTCAATGCCAGAAGTCTAAACCTCAAGATGCACACACTTGAAACTCTCCTTAGCATGGAGAACATCGATATCTGTGTAGTAACAGAAACCTGGTTCAAGGCTCCCGAGAGCACCCCAGCACTACCAGGTTATACCTCATAACATGCTTTTCGGCCCCAAAACTTGGAATGAACCACAAAAGGGGAGGGGGTATCAATATTCGTCAAAGATACCTACACCTCCAGGTTGGTGGCACAGCACGAAGCATCCAAGACTATCCATGTGCAACTAACAGTGGGTAAAACTGCCTTCCAGTTTATAGCCTGCTACAGACCACCCTCCCAAACCCAGGAACACCACTCAGCCTTCCTGAGAACACTGGAAAATATGAAGGTCTCTCCAAACACCATTATATTGGGCGACTTCAACTACCCAAACATAGACTGGGAGCATTACTCTAGCTCCAACACCCTAGCCCAAAGGTTCCTAGAATTTATAAACTCAAATGCTATGGAACAACTTGGTACCTCTCCCACAAGAGGGGAAAACATACTGGACCTGATCATCACCGACTTGTGGACTCTATGCTCCAGACCAGAAGTGTATCCCTCACTGGTAAGATCAGACTATAAACTAATCTCACTGGATAGTCACATCCCAACCCCACCCCCTGCCCAGGAAACCACAGTGAAAAACTTCTCTAAAGCAAATTTCACACTCCTCAAAACCGAGGTGAAATCCTTCAAAGCTCCCGGGCCTGTGGAAAATACAGCCGAAAGCACAGAATCCTTTATAAACACATTCTATGAACACCTTCAGGAATGCATGGATCATGCAATCCCAAATAAAACCAAGACCCAATCCTCCAAAGGCAGACGTCTTGTCTGGTTGACCCCAGCCATAAACAAACTATACAATAGAAGGAGGAAGCTACTACATGATAGAGCAAAATCCCAAAATGGGAAGGCGTCTCTGATCAGTATTAGCAAAAAACTATGGGCACTCATAAAATCGTCTAAGGCCAGCTTCGAGAGAAAAATTGCACAGGACACTAAGGATAATCACAAGGCTTTCTTTAGTTATGTTAGGAACCTGGGTGGGACTTCCCAGATATGCTCAGAATTAGTCCAAAATGACAAAAAATACACTGAACCCACAGACATTGCCAACATCCTAGCTGACAGGTTCAGCGCAAACCCCCCCCCCCACCAAAAGGGCAAATATCTATCCCAGCAGAGTGCTGCCCCCCCTGACATCTCAGATGCTCAGGTAAGAGCCGCCCTCTCCAAAGCAAAAAACACAGCATCAATGGGACCAGATGGTGTCCCGGGCTGCGTCCTACATGAACTCCAAGAAGAGCTAAACCCAAACATAAAACTACTGTTCAATCTCAGCCTTACTACAGGATATCTACCCAAAGAGTGGCATACAGCAACAGTGGTCCCTCTCCACAAAGGTGGTGCCTCAACAGATCCTGGAAACTATCGCCCCATAAGCCTGACTAGCTTGGTCTGCAAAGCTATGGAAAGGATCATCATGGACCTCATAAATAAAGATATTGGGGACCTACAGACACTGGATCCTACCCAGTTCGGCTTTGTTAAGGGCAGATCCTGCCTCTTAAATCTGGTTGATTTCTTTGAAACAATCACCAAGGCCATTGACGAGGGGAAGGTGGTCCACACAGCCTACCTGGACCTCGCAAAAGCCTTCGATATAATACCCCACTCGGGCATTATAGATAAGCTCACCAGCTTAAATATAAACCCCTATGTCACTAGATGGGTTGCAAACTGGCTCAAGGACAGAACCCACATGGTTAGAATTGCAGGAGCCATGTCAGACTCCAAACCAGTTACAAGTGGCATCCCACAAGGCTCAGTCCTGGGACCTCTCTTGTTCGGTATATATTTCTTGGAGGTACAGGCCAACATGGAAGGACTGTGGCTGACCAAGTTTGCAGATGACTGCAAACTGGGCGCCATAATCGACTCTCCATCCGACACAAGCATCCTCAAAAAGGGCCTCATAGAAACAAACAACTGGTGCCAGAGCCATGGCCTCAAGCTAAATGCCAAAAAGTGTATAGTCATCCCCTTTGGCAAAAACAAAGTGCACACAAATTACCACAAAGGTGGTAATCCATTAAGTACAGAAGAAGTAATTAGGGACCTGGGGACCTAAGTTGATAGCAACCTCTCATTTGACAACCACGTGGCCAAAGTGGTTAGAAGAACATTTTGTATAGCCCACCTAATTATGAATGGATTCACATCTAGATAAGGGGAGGTCATCGTGCCTCTTTACTCATCCCTCATCAGGCCCATAATTGAGTACAATGCCCCTTTTTGGATGTACCTTACCAGACACCTGCAGCAACTGGAAAGACCCCAAAAGTACCTCACCAAGAGGATCAAAGGGCTCAAAACAGATGCCATATGCCATCCGGTTAAAGAAACTCCAGCTCTACTCAGTGGCATACCGCCTGCTCAGAGGTGATCTGTGCCTGACGTATAAAGCCATGTCCATCCCGGAATTAATGGACATGCTGCACCTCAGAAAATCCAAATCCCATCGAGCTACGCGTTCGAGAGACTTGAACCTCAGCACTGAAATAAGTAGGACATGCTGGAGGGACAGATTAATAACCCAGAGGCTCCCTTCACTCTGGAATAAAATCCCAGTCCAGGTTAGGCAGAGTCCTCATTGACGCTCTTCAAGAGGAATCTTGATGAGTGGATGGGAGATTGTAGGTTTACCCTGGGTATCACTTCTGTGTCACTGTTAGACAGAGGCACAGTATACTAACCTCGAAAAAGGGCATAGCAAAATTAATTTAAAATGGGTGGCGAAAGCCAAACACACTCTGGCTAGGCTTATAAATGCCCTAGGGCAGATAGCCTAGTATGAACCTATGAACCTATAATCAGACAGATTTGGGCATGTATGTTGATAACAGGCTGTCCTTCTTGATCATCACATCTCTGTGGAGGTAGAAAATCTTTCTGTCTTGTACAAGGTATCCTTTATAGTATCTTCTCCAGGTCTGAAGAAGTTGTAGTCCCATTTTATCCATCCCTTATTAGCCCAGTCATTGAATATAATGCAACCATTGGCAAGTATTGCAACAATTACTTAGGCCAGCTTGAGAGACCTCAGCATTTACTCACATTAAAAGATTACAGGTCTCAATAACTTTAGCTACTCTGAAAGACTAAAAACTCTGTCCCTGTAATCAGTGTCATACAGACTCCTGAACAGGTGATCTCTGCTTAGCCTTTGATGCTATGAATGACCCAGCACTTTTTATAACTCCACTTTACTTCACCTAAGTAGAAACAGTGATAATGTAAATATTCGTTCTAGAGACCTAACCCTACGCTATCAAATCAACAATACCAGATGGCACGAGAGATACTCAAGCCCATATATACCCTGTTTCTGGACTAGGCTGTCCTTCCCTGTCCAGCAGAGTACCTCTTTGCAACTTTTAAAACCAGTCTGCTAACTGGATGGGTGATCACAAATTTTCACTAGGATTATGTGTAGAAAGTCTGCTTTATGGTGGGCACTGATAGTCGCCCACCAGTACCAGGTGATGTCACTGAGATTATTGATGGTCTGCATTGGCCACTGACTTAGTAATAACCTATGAGCCTAAAAGCATGAGCACTGGATACCCCTAATAATGGATTCAGTCACCCTAAATGTATCTATTAAAATATTGTTAAGTATTTTACAAAAGAACAGCTGTACCCTAACTCTGTCTAAAAATATAATCCAGATATAGAAGCAAATAGGGTTAAAAATAAATGTATTCCAAAAGGAAGTGTCACTTTCAAAAAGGTCTAAACGTATTACTCATTCCTTTAAGCCTGCTCATTTTCATTTATCCATTTTTTATCTATCTATCTATCTATCTATCTATCTATCTATCTATCTATCTATCTATCTATCTATCATCTATCTGTCTATCTATCTATCTATCTATCTATCTATCTATCTATCTGTCTATCCATCTATATCTATCTATCTATCATCTATCTGTCTATCCATCTATATCTATCTATCTATCTATCTATCTATCTATCTATCTATCTATCTAGCTATCTATTTCGCTATCTAACCATCTGTCTATCTAGCTATCTCTCCAGCTATCTATCTAGCTATCTATTTATCTAGCTGTCTAGCAATCTATCTATCTATCTATCTATCTATCTATCTATCTATCTATCTATCTATCTATCTATTTATCTGTTTTGTTTATTTATTTATTTTTACATTTGTTAACTGAGTGGTGAACACAGCGGTCTTTGAACCCTCTTTAGATATGACCTAGACCTGTAGGGCAATAGCAGCAACTTTTTGCAGTCTACTTCTTCATTTTATATATTATTACTAAGTACATTGTGTATGAAAGCAGAGTTTTAGCTTTTGAAACTTCTGTCCATTCCTGTTGACCCCCCTCCCCCCCGCTTGAGGCCACAGATCAATGCTGTGACATCACTTTTATTCTTCACACAGCAGGTAGTGATATCACAGTGGAGTGTAACATGCAAAAGGGATTCCGTTACAAAATTCTAAGGGCATTGTAAGGGACAACAATGATATATTAATGCATATATCATTAATAAGAAATAACAGTGAGAAGAAATGAATACATCTTTAATACAAAACATGCAGAATTCAGCAAATATATATGTTTAGCACTTTTTGTTAATGTGATGATAATTCCTTAATATATAATTGAAGGTAACACTGGATGTCATCTAATGGGAAACCTTATCTGTGTGCAATTTGAAAAGAGTCATTGAATGTTTTATAAACTGACAGTTTTCCATCTGCACATTAACATCTGTTCACTAGATCCTTGAGGAATGGTATTTTTCAGACATGATTAAGTATTATGGCTTATGGCTGATTGCTGATCCTAAATGCATTTGTTTCAGCAAACTGAACATGAAAAGTGTTTTCTATTGTATGGCACACATAAAGTCAGAACTGACTTCTCTGGTTGGGCATGTGATTTATATAAAAACTGATTTCACAAACTAATATTACTTTGACTGTGTTCATGGGAAGATTTAACAGAGGCTTAGACTTAGAAGAAAATTATTTTTCATTAGTTTTTTCACATTGACTTTAAATCAAACCACCATCTTGTAAGAAACCAATTGGATAGTAATCTTTAGTAATCTGATAATAGCAGTATTATTCCTATCACAGCTAACTTTATTACCAGCACAAATAATGTACAGGTCATATCTAATAAAATCTGTAAATCTATAGCAGCACCTCATAGGTATGAGCACTGATGCGAAACACTGTTTTAATTGTTTTAATTGGAAATTAAAATCCAAATGCCTTAAACGATTCAATAGCTTTAATAAGTAAATCAGATTTCAAGAGAACTGCAACATCAGCAAAAGCAGTGTGCAAAGTTCAATTTCTGAACAACTTTTAATTCTAGATATACTGTTATCAGATAAGCAATGAGGGACTCGGCCAGCTTCTCATGAGTACTAGTTGCATGTACATCACAGCGGAGTCTTTATTCTTAGTGATTTGTAAAAGTTAGTTTAACAATTTGCTACCAAAGCTACTAAAATCCTTGTGAAAGCAAGCTGGTTATCCATTGCAGAGCAAAGTATATTTCCAAATAGAAACCTGCTCACTGAACTTTTCAGAATGAATCAGCATCACTCATAGCTGGCCTTAGGCCTTAGGCGTAGGCCAACTAGGCAGTCAGTCTAGCAGGTGCACTTTTCCAGTAATTATTTGAATAGGTAGACCAGGATGGGGGCACCGGATAGTGTGGTGGGGGTACCATGGGGCCCTTTTGCCTAGGGCACCAGTTGACCTAAGGCCGCTCCTGGCATCACTTTTGACTTATTCTACAGGTTCCTAGTATCTGTGTGAAAAAAACAGATGTACACAAGACAACACTTTATATCGGGCACTACCGCCATTTAAAGTTTGATAGCTTTCTCTACGTTGGGGCCTGCTTCCTGGAGCCACATGCCTACCAACCACAACAAACCAGAAACCATGAAGAACTTCAAAGATGCAATTAAAGAGCATATTTTTACAGCCTCTGCTTGTAATTGTTACCATAGGTTCATAAGTGATTACTAGACTAATGACCCCAGGGGGCCTTTTTAGGCATAGTCATGCTTCCCAAAAGTATCTGACAAGTTTTGATACCCTAGGGTTATTTTAAGGGGTGTTTGGTGACCTTCTTGAAGAAGTCCACTAAGTTGAAAAGGCATGACCTCTCCTTGATGAAACAAAACTGAGGATCCAGTATCTGAGGTTTTCCTGGGTCATTATCATTTCCATGATAATACTTTCTATGGCTTTGCATATGAAACTAGTCACACGTATGGGTCTGTAGTTACCTGGGTTTATAGATGTACAGGAGTTGGCATAATGGTTATGGTGTTTACCTCACAGTCACAAAGTACATCGCTTGATTCTCACCTTTGAGGAAATTTGGCTAAGCTTAAAATGTTCCCCAAGATCAGCTAGCCTAGTACTTATAACATGCACCCCTTAAAATAACCTCTACGGCACAATAACTTGTTGGATACATTTGAGTTGCATAGGTAAGCTTAAGACCTCAATGGTTATTACCCTACTATACACCTATGAAGCTATTAACCACTTCCCTCTTGTGCAGAAAGATGGCAGTTGTAGTCCTCCATTCACTTGGCACAAAGTCTGTCTACAGTTTATAGTCAAATAGTGATTCTACTGGTTCTGATAAGTTGTGTTTCATGCTAATAAGGAGGCATCCTGGGATATTATCTGGGCTCACCAATGCAGTGTTTTGGCCTTGGAGAGTGCATTAATTATGTGCTTTTTTTTAATTTCTCCAAATCTTTTGGTTTCTAATACCATGATGGTAATGACTCCTGCTGCAATTCGTACTGGGTTACATGTATTGGTAACATCTAAATATAATTGTAGATTCTTTTTATAAGACCCATTACTCCTGCTACCACTATTGGAACTGTCTGGGTATCTTTCTTCCACATTGCTGTAATTTCTGCCTGCATATCCTGATATCTTATGACTTTGTGTCTCTCTGTATGCAAGACACTGTAGTCAATGGGTGTGGTGATTTCAATGATCAATGCTACTTTTGTCTTCTTTTCATGGATCACTATATCTGGTTTACTCGCATCTGTCTTTTGAACTGTTGGTAATGGGGTGATCCCATGTGATGTAGACTTCATCATTTTCTATGATGCTTTGTAGCTCATGTTTCCAGTGTTTTTCAGCCACTTCAGTGCCATAATGCTTGCACAATCCCCAGTGCAACAGTCTTGCCATATTATTATGCATTTTCAGTATGCAGCCCTTCTGCCATTAGTATGTCACAACCAGCAATGAAGTGTGCAACTGTTTCCAATTCTGTATTACAAAACCTACATTTGTCTGTTTTTCCCACATGTTCAATGGACTTTGTAAACCAACGTGTACATAGCCCACTATCTTGGGCTGCCAATATTAACCTTTCATGTCTTGGTTTGAATTTGCCTCTCCTCAACCATTCCTGTGTTTGATCCAGATCAACATGAGGTTCTTCCAGAAGTTTTCTATACTTGCAATTATATTTATGTATTTTTCACAACTCTTGCCTTCTCATCTGATCCTTCACCTTATATTCTTTCTTTTGTTCTTTGGTACATTCAGTTGCTGTCTGATTTTTATCTACTTCTGGTTTGATTTCTATTCCTGCTTGATGCCGATATGCTTCTGCAAGAGTAAGCAGGGAAGTTATCTTAGATTTATTCTCCTCATGTTTCAAAACTTTCACTACATTTGGATCTCATGAGCTCAGCAGATATGTGTGCAGTCCCATGATTGCAGATCTATACATATAATCAATTTCAAGGAGGCCCATACCTTCTTCGGAACAGGGAATATATAATCTTGGTATGCATTGATTTTAATAAACCATTTGGTAAGCATGAAGCATCCTTCTTGTTTTCCTGTCTAATCTATCCAGCACATTTTGGGGCGAGTCAGTCAGTCACTCCAAAACTGTAAGTTAGGACAGGAAGAGCAAATTGGTTTATAGCTTGAAATTTGTTCTTAGATGTCAATGCTGTTTTCAGGATTAATTTAAGTCTTCTAAAATATTCCTTTATTCGCATTCATTCATGTTTTATTGTTTATTCTTCATCGATTCCCAAATATTTATAGATTCCCTCTTGCTCGTGTTTTTTTATATCACATTATTGTCCCAAACTGATGTTTTTTTTGTGCTGCAGTGTGCTCCCTTGTGAGAGTTTGGGGATTATGGTTGAAGGTATTTCCAGAAAGGTGTCTAGTGTAGTAAAATGAAGGTACATTTTAGCCATTAGATTTGCTGTATGTTCTTTAAATTAATTTAGCACATTGTTGTGTATTGCTTTTGAGATTGTGGACATACCTGAAGAATGCCTTGTGATTTGTCTTTGGCCTGGGAGGCTAGTTTTACCTCAAATGTATCTAGTTTAGATTGATGAGATAGTTTTTACCTTACTGGGCCATGCACTTTCCTTTTTTTCCCATGATTTTTTTCATTTTGTTAAGCAACCTACTGATGCTGGGATTCCATCAATGTGCCTTGTTTTTTTTTTTAGTTTTCTTGAGCTTACTATGGGTAGGTACAGCTGTCTCTATGCAGCCAATAATATGATTGTACAGGGTTTATGTGAACAATTACACATAGGCAGCAATGTTCTCAGGCTTTGGGTGGAACCGGCTATTTTGCCAAGGTGTCACTTAATAGGAGGGAGTTTGCCGTAGAATAATTCTTAAAAGTTCCAGGGTTAGCTATGGGCCCAGGCTTTATATTTATTTCAAAGGAAACAGTTTTTTTGTATAACCTGACCAGTGAGGACATTGCAATAGGGGAGGTACAACGTTCTCCCATATTTGTGATGACCTGGTTAAGGATGTTCTTACTGCCACTAGTGGGTATACAGAGCAGCTGGTCCAGGGTGTTTGTGTTGATAAAGAAGAGGAATCTCTGTGCCTACATGTTTAGGGTCATATATGATTCCCAGTTTATAGTAGAGTAGCTAAAGTTGATTGAATGGGGAGTGTGTCTGGTGCACTTAAGTATGTATTATGGGTTTACTGGATCATAGATGGTTACCTGCAGCTTGTAAGGATGTGGTATGTAACTTTGCTTTAGTAATTTGGACATGAAGAAGCTCAGGCATGTTATACTGTTTGACCAGCCTTGAGGTGAGTTTGTTTTTTATATAAATTAAGATACCTCCATCTTTTGTCCCTTCCTGTCCAGCAGCTGGACTAAATATGTGGAAAGCATTACAGAGCTACAATGATGGGGTGCTCTCCATGGCTTTAAACCATGTTGTGAAGAAAGGTGAAGGTTGCCAGTCTAGCCAGATATAATTTTGTAGATAATTCTGTCATTTGTAAATGTTAATATAAGCCATGGGCTTGTTCTCTTAAATGGGAAAAAATGGTGATAAATGTGGAACTGCAAAAATGTAACAACGGTGCACTCTGCTGTAAGACAGCTGATAAGTCAAGCATTTCATGACTGACTTTGCTCTCAGGGCTTGGAGCCGATATATCTGGATGAAGGAATTCTGCCTATGGTTGCAGGAGCAGCCTTAGGTCAACTGGTGCCCTAGGCCAAAGGGCTCCATATCTCCCTCCACCACACTACCCGGTGCCCCCATCCTAGTCTACCTACACCAAATAAATACTGGAAAGGTGCCCCTACTAGACAGGTGCCCTAGGTGGCCACCTAGTTGCCCTATGCCTAAGGCCGGCTTTTTTGTCAGGCTGGTTTTGAGGCCAGAGTTAATGGCTAGAATTTGCATACATAATTTCTTTTGTTGCTCTGGTTCCTGACCAGCTGCAAGATCAAAGGGGCTATTAACCTCTGAGAGTCTGTTAGCCTGGGAACCAGAAAGAAATGATGTAATCTGAAATGAATCAGTGGTACTGTGTTATCAATTTAAGGACAGAAAGAATGAAAGCATGGAAGCATTTGTCTTGAGAACATCCAACTTACCACTCTGCCTGTGTCTATATGTAAGTAGGATTTTAGAACTGTGTTTTCTCTTAGAAATAGCTAAAAATTAGGAAAATTAAGTGTTTTTCTGTGTTGATGTCAGAACTTTTCTACTGTATTATTTTAAGTATTTCTCTTTGATCTCTGAACTCTTGACTAGCACTGTGTAGTAAGAAGTATTGTCATGTGCTTCTATTATTTATTATTAAATGTTTTCATATCTTTCAACTGTGGCTCTTTTGTGTAGAGATAATTTAAGCTCTAAGAGTACATTACATGTATATAGTGATACTGTACCAAATCACTCCAAATAAGTCTTGACTGTTTGGTTGCACTTACCATTTGGATAATAATATTGCATAGTATAATTGGACACCCTTTCATAAGAGCCTTTTAGTAGCTGATAAATATTAGCTGGGTTGTGGCAGTGATTTCTACCATATAGTCTGGGTAAAAGGGGCACAGCTAGAGAACCTGTGCCAGCCTTCCCCAGGAGTGTCTGTGTGGTTGTATATAACTCTTATCTCAAAGTGTGTGTATGTCAGCTACTTGGGCAGGGACATGAAGCACTGGTTGGACAGAGAGAGTGCTGGAGGTTTTAGCTTGCCCACTAGGCTGAGATCTGGACCCTATAGCTGTGCCAGTGGGGAATATTACTTGGGACCTGGAGAGAAAGTGAGAAACCAGCCCCATAATGACTCTGATCTCTGTGTGCTGTTAAGGAAATTGTACTTTACTGTGTGTGTATTTATTATCCTGTCCCTATATGGATGTCCCTCACTGGTGTTAGTGGTGAGGATTGAGGCTCCTTGATTGCTGGGTTAGTGCACGGGCATCACACATGTCTCAGCAACTTCACAGACATCTACATTCTTTAAGGTGAGGAGAGCTTGCAGGGGAAGAGTTTCTTGTTTAGACTCCTGGCATTGAGCAGTAACACCTTTAGATTCCTTTAAGTTGGTTTTGCTATGTCAGAACATATGTCAGATTGGCAATGCTTAAAAAAAGGCACTGGGGGAGGGTGAACAAAGTTTTAGCTAATATTCAAGAGCCTAGAGGGAACAGGTTCAGACCATCCTTGGCAAGGCAGTGTGGCCTGTCAATCATATCTTCCCCAGGCTGGCAAATATTGTACCTCTTTTAAATGACATCAAAACCTAAGCCAATAATTAAAGTCAGTCATCTTCTGTTCACATTGGGGTATCATCCATAGAAAAGGTAGAATGCTGCTCAGTGCAAGGCTGATACCAGCCTTGGACTCATAGTCTGAGACCTCCATACTGTCCAGGGAGGTACATCTCAGTTTGTTTACACCCGCATGGACTATGACTGAGTCATACTGGCATTTGTGGTTCGGTGACCTAAGCCCATACATGATCTGGCAGATCCTGGCTTCTTATAGGCAACTGACCGTGACTCTCTCATTACTCATCCTAATTAGGGGAACATCTGTATATATCACAATGGTACCTACACCTCTCACATACAGTATCAGTTTATTTAATAATTAGATGGTGGTTAGTAAACATGACACAATTGCTACATTGCCTCAGGATGCCCATATCCACCAAAGTGGCTGCAGAGATATAAAAAAATGGCATACTTATGCTTACAGATCCTTATTACATGATTTACAAGGGGAATGGTACAAGATGGGTTTATAGCTGGCTAGCTTGGGTGCTGTACGATAATAGACTACAATCACGACTGTCTAAGACTAAACTCATGAGGTGATGTTCCTCAACAAGCAAACTAGCTGTTTTTTGCACAACTAAGTACTGAGGAATTTTCATTTGTAGTTATATTTCGCTTGTAAGTGCCTGCTTCAGTACAGGACACAGGAAACTGCCACTGTCTGATGCCAAGACTTATGCAAAAGCTACACCTTTATGCGGGTTCCAAAAAAAAAGTGTAAACAGCCTTCTGATCGATTACAATAAGCACACTGTAAGGTTTCGTCAGTGAGTTTTAAGTGCAGAATGAGACCAGGGTACTCTTGAATACCATTAGAATGTAGATATAACCCTTCTAACTTTAAATTTGCATCTCTATCCATCCAACATGTTCTATTTATATTTTTTTGTACATTGCTCTTGTCTCAATGCACTCTGGCACATACCTCCCAACTGTCTAGATTTTCACAGAATGTTCAGATTTTTGCCTCATGTTTTTGGTCTGTTCCTCATAAAATGTGTGGTTCTGTGACAAATCACTGAGTACTGAACTCACTAAATAATAACATATATTTGAGTTTCAGACTTCATATCCTTCAGAAAATGCATGCTGGGGCGTGGCCAAGGATGAACACAGGATAGCAGCAGATTTCTTCAGCTCCACCAATTTTATTACATTGACAGGAATTAATTACTTAAAAAATTAATTCTTGAAGTAATTTTCTTTCTAAATATGTTTGTTTTATATAGTTCTTGAACTATATCTAAAAAAGAAAGGAAATCTTAATAATACTCCTGTCAGAAATTACTTTGGAAATTTTCCTGTCAGTTTATCAGTCTGAAATGAGTTCCAGTAAGACAAATTCTCAAGACTCCAGCATCAAGAAAGAACTTCAGTCTCTGATAATTATAGCCCAGCAACTTACTGCTAAGATGGATAAAATGGATACTAAAATAGACACTTTCATAGAAAAAACTACAAAACAAATAGACTTGTTACATATGGACCTGCAACAACAGAAGATCCAGATGACAGGCATAGAAGAAGCTGTGAATGACATGGAAAATAAAATACAAGAAGAGGAAATTAACATTGAGTTTCTGCTGAAACAAAATACACATTTACAAACAAAGCTGGATGACCTGGAAAATAGATCTAGGCGCAATAACATTAGGATTTTTGGACTGCCAGAAAATATTGAAGGTAACAATATTACTTCTTTTTAACAACATGGCTCCCTAAAACTTTAGATTTACCAGAAGCATTCTCTTTTGGTATCGAAAGAGCACATAGATCTATAGCTAATACTAACTCTAACAAAAACTATCCTAGATCAGTTATAGTTAGATTTCTATCATCTTTTGATAAAGAGATGGTTCTTAAATCTGCTTGGGCTAAAGCTCCTGTTAAGTTTAATGAGACAACTGTGCGTTTTGACAATGACTATTCTTCCATGGTAATTGCTAAAAGAAAAGTTTTTCTGCCACTAATAAGGGAGCTTAAAAAGCACCGTTTAACACATACCTTCTGTTTCCTGCCAAGCTTAAAATCTTCCTTCCTGATGGTCCTAAGGTCTTGATGATTTAGACTCTGCTTTACTGTTTGTCAAAGAAAAAGGATTTTGGATAAAATAGAAGAAATGGAATGGGCTAGTTCTTCATTAAAGAGATTGGCAACTGAAGCTTCCTGGAAGACTTCAGAGAAGAAGAAGAGACTAAAAAACAAATGATTTGTTATATGTTTTTTTCTCTCTCATCATTTTAGTTCATTATTAATCTTTTTGAATATAGTTCCTGCATTTCCAGAAAGCCACAAATATTTTGGAAAAGATTTAATCAAAGTTATTCTCTATGTGCAAAGAAATGTTTTGTTTCACAACCAGTCAAAATGCCTGAGGATTTAATGGCAGGCTGTGACTCGATTTGTTTTTCTTTCTGAAAAAAGTAAGGTTAGTAATTTGATACATTTTTTATCTTTATCTTTTTTTTTCCTTCTTCTTTTATTATTTTCTTTGTTTAAACAATGACATTCTATTTAGATTATGTAGTGGGTAAAGGGTGGGGGAAGGCAGGGAGAGAACAGTAATGAAAATATCATTAATAGAATAATAACATATTTATTTCTTGTAAAAGTTTATAAGTTCTTCAAATGCTATTTCTAATTATACTTTCTTGATTATACTGCTTATGCTTGTTTGTAAATAATCTGTCATGCTTTAACTAATAATAATCAGAACTAAATAAGAGTAAATAATATGTTTTATTTTTAACTCTATTAATATAAACAGTAAGTAACATTCCATTGTATATACTTCTTACAGCTTTCTCTTACATTTTTTATTTCTGCCTCACTCCTTTTATTTTCTACTCTCTTTTTCTTTTCTTTATTAATATATAGAAATGCTTTTGACTGTGTGGGCACAGTGAATAATAGGATTTGTATGAAAATTGAGTTGGGAGAAGAATGCTGAGTTTTATTGCTTGTTGGTAATTTTGAGTTTAATTTCACTTGCATAGAGGTTGTGATGATCTGTGGAATACATTGTGGTGGTTCTGTCATGTTTAGATGCATTTACACTGCTAAATGAATGTTTGTCACTAGTTTTTAATAAGTTTCCCGCCAAAATGTTAAGAGAGACAATCTGGGATGTGGGCTGTCTTATGCACAATGTCCTTGAGTTACCTCAGAATCTTCAAATCACAGAATTCTCACAGAGAAACTGAAAGCAGTTAGTATAAACATTGACAAGGTTATCACACTGACACACCACAGATTCAGGAAAAATACTCTGTTCATAAAATATGTCAGTTATAATGGAAGAAATGTCATGTGATATATTTTAAAGCAGTAGGTTAGCATGATTGTAAAATCTGGTTGCTAGTGTGTGTTTGCTGTGCATTATTTTGTGTGAAGCGGACAGATTTGTTCTGGGGACGGCAAGTGGGATGGTGCTCTGCAGGCACGCTCGGTGAGATCAGATATATGTGTATATATGTGTGTGTGTGTGTGTGTGTGTGTGTGTGTGTGTGTGTGTGTGTGTGTGTGTGTGTGTGTGTGTGTATGTATATATGTGTATGTGTATATGTATGTGTGTGTGTGTGTGTGTGTGTGTGTGTGTGTGTGTGTGTGTGTGTGTGTGTGGGTATGTGTGTGTGTGTATATGTGTGTGTGTATATGTATGTGTGTGTGTCTGTGTTTATGTGTGTGATGGCTTTTTTTTTTAGGTAATAGCAGGTGTTTCTGAGAATCTGCATAACTATGCAATATGATTTATAATAATTTTATGAATACAATATTTTACTCTATTGACAATAATGAGTTTAAGTAAATGCTCATATACAAACAATTCAAGATTTTTGGAAGCTGTTGATAGAATTCACATGACAGAAAATAGATGCATCTTAATGCATGTAATGTCTGAATCATATTAGCCAAAGTTTTTGATTTAAATGAATGTTAGAACATAATTTTCTCTCCTCTTGATTTCTAACATTAAGATTATTTGAATGCTATTAGAATACAAGTGTTATATATTACATAGATCTATATAATAGTATGAACAGTTTTTAAAAAAAAAAAAAAAAGTTTATTTTAGTTTATATGATGCTGTTTTACCAAATGTGTAGTTTTGTCTTGATAGACAATTGAATTGAAAACTGTTAACCTCAGTTAAATATAACTAGTATTAAATTGATAAGGTGGTAGCTGAGGTACTGCTGCTTAGGGTAGGGGGTTAACTTGAGTAGTAAATACTGCTCTAAGTTGGAGTTTTCAACTCCAGGCGGGATGCAAGGCTTAATCCTTAGATTATTTTCACTTGTTCATTGTTATATGTATATAGTTTTGACATCCACAATATATTTTGTACACTCATTGTCACTACAAACAAAATTGAATCCTATACAAAATCCCATAAGAGATTTAATAAATACAGCTATGTTTAAAGGTACACCTAAAAGAGGAGATGTAACATTATTTATCTTGTTATTTGTTATTTCGATCATAAGATTCTTGAGTTTTAAAAATGCCAAATGATATCTTTAAAAGGAATTTCTTTAAACATTAATGGATTGAATAATCCGTGTAAAAGGGCAAGCCTAATAAGATACATTAATCTACAGAAGGCCAATCTAGTCTTCCTGCAAGAAACCCATCTCTTGAAAAAAGATATTGATAAACTAGCCACTAATAAGTATACAGTATTGGTTAGTTCAGAGCACACTCAGAAAAAAAGAGGAGTGGCTATTTTATGGAATAAAAGTATGCCCATTCCTAAAACCATTAAGTCTTATCAGGATGACAAAGGAATGTTTTGTATGGTTACAATACAAATTAATGGGAAGACTTACACTTTAATTAATGTATATTGGATACCTGGAATTGGTATTAATACAGTGAAACATCATATTGATAAGATCATATCATTCTCTGTAGGGGATATTATTTTAGCTGGTGATTTTAATTGCATACTACATGAAAGTGATACTACCACTATAAAGAAAAGAAGAATTACATCTAATGCAAAACATTTAAATGATTTTGCTAATTCTTATCATTTGAATGATATTAATAATCAGATAGAGTCAAAATCATTACCATACACCTTGTTTGCTAACAGATACAAAACTTATTCAAAAATAGATAGGGTCTTTATTTCTAACCAGATGGTAACAGATTTAATTAATTCCAAAATCATTTCATGTCCTATATCTGATCATAACTCAATTGTTTTCGAATTCATGATAAAAATACTCATAATGTTCAGATCAAAAGGATACCAGCATACTTAACTCAGCTAAAAGACTATAAAGAATATATACTTTCAGAAGTACAACATTTTCTAGACATAAATAATACTCCTGAAGTCTCCATTGTCTATGTTTGGGATGCCTTAAAATCATATCTATATGGACAAAGTATCAGATGGTATAATAACAAAAGGAAATCTTGGGATAAGGAATTGTTAGATATTCAAAGTAAACTAGACTCTTATAAACATAATAGTAAAGAAAATATTATGGACAAGAAAGTTATTGAAGAAATAAACAAACTAAATGAGAAATACAAAGAAATTTTAACTCATAAAGTTAAAATAACTTTAGAGAAATACAAGTTTTTGTCTTTTTCAATAAGCCCCAAATACTTACATAGACTTAAAAATAAAACAAAAAGATTGAATAAACAAAACCATATCAAAGAAATCTTTTCTCTAAGGAAAAAGAAGAATATTTCTAGTATACCAGAAATACTGGATGAATTTAGAAATCACTTTCACAAGATTAACCATAACAACATTAACATGGAACCTAAAGATAAAATAAAGGAGTTTATAACCACAAACATGAATAAAAAGCTTAATAAACAACAGATTAAACTATTGGACAAGAGTATTTCATATACAGAAGTTATTACACAAATAAATAAGCTTAAATCAAACAAAGCACCGGGTAATGATGGTATTATACCAGAGATATATAAAATCCTTTCTAAAACTACATATTCATTAATACATAAGGTTTTATTCTGGCCCAAACTGAGTTAATAACCCCCATCTTGGCAATATACATTTATTTCACCAATTTTAAAACCTAATAAAGATCCAACTAGATGTTCTTCATATCGACCCATCTCATTACTTAATGTTGATTATAAAATGTTTATGAGTATTTTTGCTGATAGATTGAAGACAATTATCCCGGCATTATAGACATAGATCAGTCGGGCTTCATTGTAAATAGAAATACTTTTGATAATATAAGAAGAACTTTAACATTAATTGATTTTGCAAATAGGAAAAGAAAGATTTAACACTTATTAGTCTTGATATTGGTTCAGCATTTGATTCAGTAAGTTGGGACTATCTGTTTACCTTACTGAAATGCACAAATTTCTCTGATGCATTTGTAAATTTAATTGAGCATTTATACAAAGGAACGCTGGCTTATATTAAGGTAGGAACATATGTTTCACAAAAATACCCATTCTTAAAGGTACAAAGCAAGGATGTCCACTTTCTCCACTATTATTCACTTTAGTAATGGAGCCTTGGGCTAATTTGATTAGAAACAGTACTGACATAGAGGGTTTTGAAATAGAAGAAAATACAACATCAAAAATTCAACTTTTGCAGATGATGTTCTAATTACATCAGCAGGATCTAATTCTTCTATGCAGTCTTTATTTGATAAAATGATGAATTTTAAAAGTATTTCTGGTTTAATATTCAATGAAGAAAAACTAAAATACTACCTATATATACAAGAAAAAATACTCTCATTAGTGATTTTACTAAATATGTACCCAACTCAGGTCAGATAACTTATTTAGGTATAATACTATCTAAAGATATTAAATCTATTATATATAATAACTATAATACCTGTTTTCTTAATATACAAAATCTTTTTAATACCTGGAATAATATGTTTTTTACTATGGAGGAGAGACTTACAATTATTAAAATGATAATATTCCCCAAGATTTTATACTTAATACAATCAATAATACTTTCACCTACAAAAATAACTATCAAGAAACTGAATACACTAATGTTAAATTTCTTATGGGCACCTAATAGACCTAGGATTGCATTAAAGAAACATACTAATAGCTGTTCTCAAGGGGTATTTCTTTTCCAGACTTTAATTTATATATTATCTCTTCTATTATAAAATTTATTACTTTATTAATAGAGGGGACATATTGGGCAAAATGGAAAGATTATTGGGAGCTAATTAGTATGCACTTCATGAAAATCTTCTTAACACATAAAAATATGATTATAAATAACTCCATGTTGTGGTTGCTAAAGGAATTTTGTACTTCACCTATTACACCTAAACATATGGTCTGTTACCCATTAAATATTATTATTAGTTATCGTAACTTTATATTCATGCACCCTAAGTATAGGGAATGGAATTTTATTGTATTCCTATAATTTATACTCAGGGTATGCTTATGTCATCTACTTCTGAAGGAGCTCATTTAGCTATAGATAATAATCTAAAGTACTGGTATCAACTGATATCTGATAATAAAGTTAAAAATCTAGATTTCTTAAAACAAGAATTTGATCTAAGAGAAACTTGCTGGTTAGAGGTTCAGATCTTTAGACAACATCTCATTGATAGAATAGATCTAATGTCTATAACAGTTAAAGAATCTATTCCAAAACTGATTGATTACTTGATAATAAATTTACAGCATAAAGTTTCTGATAAAGGTAAACTTTCATATATACATAAAATTATCAGACAAGAAACTATTTACAATGTAGATTCATACTGGAATTATTTCACCTCTATTAATGGGGACCCACCAACTCAACAAGATAAACAATATATATTGGAATCTGCTTATAGAACTACATCTTCCATTGTCTGGAGACTTTATACATGGAAATTTTACATAGATCTTTTATACACCTTTGATGATGAATAAAATTAATAATAAAGATAATCTATGCAAGAGATGTAATGTAGAAATTAATGCTGACTGGGCTCATATGTTTTATGACTGTATGAAGTTGAAAGAATACTGGAAGTCAATTAATGAATTTTGCAGGCTCTTTTACAGATAATTTCATTATTTCTAAGTCTCTTATATTATTCAACACACCTGTACCTCAATGTGTTAAAAGATTAAGCTTCCCTTGTTATGGTCTATCCTAGCAGTGGCTAGGAAAATAATAACTAGAAATTGGATTTCAGATACACCTCCTTCGTTCAATGAATTTAAAAATGTTATGAATATAATGTGTCATATAGAAATAAGCACAATTAGAATGAGAACAACTAGAAAAACATCACATTTTATTGTATGGGATAATTTACAAAATTTGTTAAAAAAATTCTAATTTCAATAGCACAGTATTTTAGTTTAATTAATTGATCTGATTGTAGTGGATGTCTTTGTAAATACTTTAGTTGTTTTGTTGACTATTATAATAATACCTATTTTTAATTATTTGTATAAAATTGTTATGATATTTCTCTTATATGTTAAAACAATAAACTTGTTTTGAAAAAAAAAAGAAAATGCATGCTAACACAAATCCCTTTATTCTAGCAACTTTCTAAGTTTATAAGAAGAATATTTAAACTCTGAACCTATTTTGGGGTCTTTGGTCCCTTAATTTTAGGCTTTGTCCAGATTTCTAAGACTAAGGAGTTGGGAGGTATGCTTTGATGGGACCTTCTTAATCTTACACCAACTGCATTGAATCTTATCGTCACATGTAGTGAATTTACCACTTACTCTTTCTGTATATCATATTCTTGATTAGTAAGATCCTAATGTAGTTTCTGTGACTGTCAAGGATCACTTAACCATTGAACAAATAGTAATAAATTAAAATAAATTCCTCTCAAACTGCATACTTGAAATTTCTTATCATAATAAGGTTCTATTACTTTTTTTTCTACAGGGTTAGCTTCAGTACACCTGTTTTTTGTTTTTAACAGAGACATGAGGTGACATTACCAGGGGTAATTCATTCAGGTAACCAGGGAAATTCCCCTACTGTCTAGTAGAGGAAGTGATAAACTGAGTTTCTTAAACTGACAATATCAAACAATGCAGGGAACTACCAGTGCAGAAAAGGCAGAAAGAGGGGATGGTGGTGTTGGTGGGGTCTGGGCATTATAATGCAATGCATACAATTAGGCTAAAATAAATAGTAACAGATAAAAGAACTGCAAGTGGGATCTTTAAAAAAGGTTAGGAGTAAATTACTTAGAAAAAAATGGGAATTTGGGAATAATACATGTAGAATAATGTTTTAGAGTAGGAATGAGGTTTAAGGGAAGGTAGGAATAGAATTAGCTATGTAATATTTGATTCACAGTGACTGCATGGATGATTATATGTAATGTATAATATTTACAACTGAAAATATGTGAAGATGGTTTGTTTTCAGTTATATAAATGTATGATTGCCTATGTCATAATTGGAAATTCAATGAAGATGTTTCTTGTTTAAAAAAATAAAAAATAAAGTCTCTCATTCTCATCACTGACTTTAATCATGAGGATGGTTTTAATACTATGGAGGCACCGGTTTAAGTCAGGATTAAGCACAAGTGAGAGGCAGTACTCATCAAGGACTGATGATGAAATGTTTGTTGAAGGAATTTCTACAGTTAGTGGAACATACACACTGGAAATGGTACCTTGGGCAGAGATTGTACTGAATTAAATAAGGGTTCTTGTGTGTGTTTTATTTTACATTTGGTACCTCAATGGAGGAATATTCTTGTTGGCAAACTTAATAGCTTCTTGGTATAACAATGTAATAAGTATGTGCTTAGCTTCATTTCTCAGTGTAAACTATTTAAGATCAAGAATTTGAAAATTTTTTTAGTTAGATTAGCGTTGGAACAGGTAGAAATGATTTCTTCTGGCAACTGTGTTAATATGCCAGTGTCACAGCTGACTAAGAAGTGTAAAGCAAACGGAATCTTGCACACCAATATGCCAGAGGAAGATATGGTGATAGGTTTATGAGCAGATGGAACACACCCCACTCCTTCCTGACAGCCTCATAGGTCTGTAAATGAGCAGCAGTCAGACAAGAGGCAATCTATTCAATCCTGGGAGAACCTAAAAAGCCAGATGGAATTACAGAGATTGGAAGTAGAGATGAAACATCTGTAATGGTTGGAGGTAAAATGAGCACAGGACTGAGGAAAGAAGACGGAGAGAAAGAAAGTTAAAGAGACGGAGACAGGATGGTGGGAAGGGATGGTGGAGACAGAGAGTGAGAGAGTAAGAGATAATTATCCTTCAGCATGGGCACATGTGTCAACAGGAGGGGGAAAAGTCAAGCACTGAGTGTTCAGATTAGTGCAAGCGTTTTCCTCAGCATAAAGAAGAGGATGATTTTGATAGTTTTGCATGGTGTTTGAAAAGTTGTGACATCAAGTTGACCAAAGAGCAGTGGTTAAGGTTTTAAACTGCTATGCTGAAAGGTAAAGAAATGCATTCAGTTTCTAAGCTTGTGATGCTTATTAATTAAATTATGCTAATGACTGCTTATTTGCAAGTTTTGAAAATGATTCTAGAAATGAATAGAGAAAAATGTTTTGAGAGTATGGACGAAAAGGAGTTGATAGTGTGAGCAAATATATTACAGAAATCATCACTTATTTTCACAGATGGGTGTGGGAATGTAAGTTCATCACAGCAGGAATTTATAATTGTTATACCAGAGGACTAATTTATGTTTTGAGGTGCCCCTGTAACTTATATAGTTTAAGCCATCTGACAAGTACAAGCTAAGATACAGGCACACATTAGAGATATCAAAAAGTTGTTCCTTCAGTCCTGTTGCTAAACACTTTAACTTCATACCTAACCAAGCCAGTCAATGTTTTAAGATTTTTTTTATTATGCATTCTTGCTATGATGCAGATATTTATTTAGACATTTCAGATATTTTACTTAGGAAGGAAGCATGGTTTATTTTTCTTTCGATACACCACAGCTTAAGGGCTTAAATAATGCGTTAATTGCTAAGCTCTTACTCCTGTTAAATACTTTCTGCAATCAATGTTTAATTAATGTCATGTATTTTGCTGTTGGTTGCCTCCTAGAAATAAAACATTTTAAGTAGGTTGTTTGATCAAGTGCCCAGAATTTTCTGAAGGCAAGGAAGCCAAGGAGTTAGTTCATTTAAAGTATCAAAATAACAGTTATGTTTTATCCTCGGACATTGAATATTACGCTGTATTGAATATTGGCTCTACAATCCTGAAATAAATAGCCTTTGGGTGATTTGTGTGGGGGTTAATTAAACAAGTGTGTAGCAGTTTAGAGATTTTACAGTAACCAAAGGATCTAGTTTAGAGACTAAATATGTCACATGCTTCAAGCACTTTGACACATAAATAATGCTTGCAAATGTCAAAACAATCACTTATTCCTCAAAATCCATTTCACTAGAGGGTAGTGGGGGAGCTGGAATCTATTCCATAAAGCAATGGGCATAGGTTAGAGAACTGATTCTGGACAGGACACCAATCCAACACAGGATGCCCCTACACACACACACACACACACACACACACACACACACACACACATTTATATATGCACACACATGCATACACAAGTATATACACACACACCACACACACACACACACACACACACACACACACACACACACACACACACACACATATTTATATATGCACACACATGCATACACAAGTATATATACACACACACACACACACACACACACACACACACACACACACACACACACACACACACACACACGGTCACCCATTGCACATAAACCTAGGGGGCATTTAGAGGAACTCCTGTCCAAACAGCCAGAGGGAGAACATACAGAGCTCTCACAGAGGGTACCACAGCTGGAAATTGAACCATTAAGATGGTAGAGAATCAGTACCAGGTGTGCTGGCATACAGCTAAGAGCTGTGAATACACCACTGTAGCACAATATACTTACAAAAGTCTATCTTAAAACCCAGTTTTGCATTCTTACAGATGTATAAACTACGTTTGCCCATTTTATGGTATTACATTATGGAATGTCCAATTTATTTATTTATTTATTTTACATTTGTTGACTAGGTATGTCCAACTGAGCTGAAGAGCCCTTTTTCAGAGGAGGCCTGGGGAGAAAAGCTCCATACATTAGACAGTTATACATTTAAAAACAATTGATAACAATAACATAATACATAGTTTATACAATAGAAGAAAACACAGAATTTTCAGAAATGTATTCAATGAGAAATAATTAGTATGAACTTAGGACATTACTTACTGAAAGAAAGATCATATTAAAACATCTTCAAGTAAATTTTCGGAAATGTAGTTACTAAGAGAATAAGATGTATAAGTTTAGGACTTTACGTTGTGTGTTAGGAAACATATTTTAGAAGTTTTCATTAGATAGTATGTGTGTCATCAGATGAACCACAAAGTTTTTGTTAGACAGTATGTGTGTCATCCGATGAGCTATAAAGGTGTTAGCAGATCAGGTGGAGAAGTTCAGTTATTAGGATTTGTGAGGGGAAGTATAGAGAAGGGGGTTTGTTTTCTATTTGATGGGGGAAATGATTTAGGGAGGGTGAGTCCAGTGACAGGTCCAGTGACATTTTAGATACTCCTTGGGGTGGTCTTAAATTGTTTTGGATGATTGAGGGGTCTGATTTTAAGAGGAAGCTTATTCAAAGCCATAGCAGGGTGGTAGCTATATATGTTGCAACCGTATTTGGTCTTGGGTTTGTAGATTTGTAGTAGATCTTGGGTAGATCTCCGGAGAGATCTGGTTGGAGAATAGTGGGAGATGAGATAGAACTGGGCAGTAAGAGGGCTGGTATAGGATAGAGTGGATGATCTGGAGCTGATAGAGGAGAAGCTGGTGGGGTAGTTCTAGCCAGTTTAGATGTTTTAGAGAGAGACAGTGATGGGATTTTAATGGTTGTTGGGCAGCAAATCTGGCTACCTTGTTGTAAGAAGACTCCAGTTTTGTTAGTAGGGATGAGTTGAGATTTGTGATAATTTTGGAGCTGTACATTAGAGTAGGTAGGAGGTAAGCAAGAGAGAGAGAGAGTGATCTTGGCTTCTGTAGTCATCAACTTCTTGTTTCTGTACAGAAGCCCTCATTTCTGGTAGGTTTTTCTGATGCAATTATTCACATGTAGGTCAAATTTAAGTTGATCATCGATGGTGATGCTAAGGAGTTTTGTGCTGGGTTGGAGGATGGCACAGAAAAACTATCAGTAAGATGCTTCATATATCAGGGGAAGTTTAAGCCAGATTATTGAGAAAAAAGTATGCACAGTTGTAATAAATGGGTAAGGTCTATTTGCAATGGGGCTATGGAAGCGAGGCAAGAGCAGGCCAATAAAACCATAAACACAGTTAAAATGTGTGTGTGAGAGTCGGTAAACTAAGAGGAACAGCAGGGCGAGAAGTGGTAGTTGGCGTCCGTGATAATGTGCTCACCACCGGGATCTGTTCCCGACAATGCAATCAGTGTTTTAAAAAAACAGTCGGCTTAGATTAGTTAAGTGTCCATTGCAATTGAAGAAAGTTATCTGCATGCTTAGTATAAAATCTTTGCAGGAGGAATAACACTTAGTTTGAGAGTTGGGACCAGCTTTCAATATGGAGCAATGTTTCCACACAGTGCACTGGGTTACCAGCTAGTTGTGTGGTTGGGAAGAGTCCTAGGAAGCAAAGAGGGGAGAAAGTACACAGAACTGTTGTACAATCATACAGGAGGGTGAAACATAAACTGTTAGAAAATACAAGACCGACAAAGCACACTAACACATATGCTAGAGTGCTCCGTCTATTAAAAGTTCAGTGCAGTTCATTAATAATTGTAATTCCTGACTATTTTAGCAGAACTATAATAGTTTTACATGAGGACTTGCCAGTATCTACTCAGTTATGGCTACAAAATTAAACAAAATGAGCAGAGAAATAGCCAGTTTTACATGCAACAGAACTACGTCTCAGTATATCACTTCTAAGTAGCTTATATTATACTGAGCTGTTACAGATGCAGTCGCGGTCTCTATTATTTAATGCAAAAAAGTTCAGTCAAGACTATCTTTACATAGTATTCATTATTTCAGGAAGATAGTACATTTATAGTAGGGTACAGCATTAATATACCATTTACAGGAGAGATTAAATTGTTAGAACCACTATGCGACACATCTACATGGTTTACTAACAGAGAAAAAAGCAAACTCTAGGAGGTTACAACAAAGCAGCGTTTCTCCTTCTGCTAAGTCAGTTAAATTAATTTAGGTTACTTCTATTTTTATCAAAGAAGAAGCTTCAGAAACCAACAATAGAGTTTGCAGGAGACATAAACTAAATCTAAGTTTGGTTACAACAGCAAGTAATTTACCTGGTGAGCAAAGCTATCAGGGAAGACGCCCGGCAAGATGAGTGTGTGTGTAGGTGATACAGAGTTTTCAAAAATGGTGCCCAAACATTTGCTTTATTTACAGTTTTAGTACTGCATGCCCCAGAAGTTCATTCCATATCATTTAACCACAGAAATCCTGTTTTGAAGACTGTAAAAACACTGAACTGGTTACTTTACACCATTTTTTGTGTTTGTACCAACAAATCTTCTGCTGAGTCTCCAACCTTTTAGCCCAAGAATAGAACATTTCCTTGTACTAATGGTGCAGTGAGATAAAATAGTACATCTAGTGTCTGATGGCACACCACATCAGCCAAAAACATGTTGTGCAAGCTACAAGGGATAATTTTATGAAGCAAGGCAAAATAATCTGCTGGGGCATTTTCCATGGTGATAAAAATACATGAGGAAATTGCTATATTGATTTGAAGATAAATCATTAAATACTGTCACAATAATGAGCTTGAATGCATCACTTTGAAAACAACTTTCAATATTTTTGCCCATGTGTTCAGTGTGCCCAATCTTTAGATTCCCGCTCAGTAGCTGATTGTGCATAATTACTTTCTAGAACTGAAGTTCAAAAGAGCATCCATAGAAACTGTAATGAAAATCTGAGGTCAAAATGTGAGGGATAGTTAAGTTGCAGTGATTCATGGCAAAGAAAGTAGCACAAGACACAAAGAAGAAAATGCCTCGCTAGTAAAACTAGACTGCCTCTTGTTCTGTGGTAATGCCATAAATAAGTAACAATGTAAATACAGTTTATGGATTGCATCACGTGGTGCTCTTCGTGCTGTTTTCTTACCCTTACATTGCTATGAAATCATCTTTATAAGGGATGAGGTAGTTTGTCCTGGGATTCAGAAAAATTTTCTCTACCCAAACTAATTGCCCAATGTCTGGTGGTCAGTTAGTGTGACAAAAATAAATTTTATTTCAGACATATAGCCACAATGAGAAATACCTCCTTAACAGCTCATTACCATGACTCGGAATGAACACTGTGCTGTCTGACCTGACCACCATGGGTGTCTCCCTAGTAGTCCATGCATTGCATTAGCAATGACACCCATCTACATGCAGAGACACACACACACACACACACACACACACACACACACACACACACACACACACACACACACACACACACACACATATCCAGACTTGTGATACCCTATTTAACCCCTTAATGTTACCACCCAGACAGTCAGACAGATACACACACACATGCACACAATCAGCCTAATTCTTGTCACTACAGACATGCACACACAGTGACACCCCCCACTTTGGCTTTCGCTGAACCTGCCTGTTCTATGAGTACACCCATAGCAATGATTGTGTGACTGTTGTCTTTTGACAGCAGTCATCTTTTCCCCCTTAGCATATAAAGAATGTCAGCCAAGTAATTTGGGACAAATTAATGTTTTTGGGGGAGACTACATGGCTATTAAGCATTAGCTACTTTCTTTGGACTGCTGCTTCATTAGCATGTGGCTTCACCCATGAAAAGTCCCAGAATTGTATACAAAAAGGACACCACTATAAAAAATATGTTAGAGAGGTTAAAAAGGACAATGAGCAGGAGTGACAAATGACAAAGTGTGGCTTTTGCCTACAGTGTAAATATATGATTGAAGGGAAAGAGATAGAGATACCTAATTATGGTAAATATGTGCTTAAAAAGAAATGTTCCTGTAGTAGCAAGGCAGTAGTATAGCTTGCCTTATGCTCAAAATGTTCAGGGTTTTACATCGGGAAGACCATTAATGCCCTTAGAAGCAAAGTTTATCAACACTATTATGATATCAGTAAACGTGAAACCAAAAATGCCTTAGCTATGCACATTCTGAATAATGATGGTCATGATTTTAAATGTATTGTCTTAGAGCAGGTAGTACTAGGGGACAGAGGAGGGCCCCTGAATGATTTTTTAGAACTGAGTGAACTTAGATGGCAAATTAGATGTAACGCCACAGAACCACCTGGGTTGAACAGTACAATTTCTATAAGCCCTATTCTAAGATTAAAAGCTGAAGGTTTTATATAGAAAGGGTATTTGCAACTGTCATTTTTAACAAATGTTGTTTTATTAATATATTTTTTGTTCGGCACATAAAACATAATTTATGTTTTAAGATTCTTTAGTGTGTTCTATTGTATGCACCATAGTATTGTATTATGTTTTGTATTATTTTAGTAGACGCTGGTTTTGTTCAAGTGAATGGTGTTTCTTTAAGAAAGATATGATGTCAGTAATTAATTAAGTAATTAATTAACTATGTATTTAACTTCAGGGATATAAGCTGGGTTGTCTGGTTTTGAATTCATTCTGATGAAGTTTCCACTTACGAGATGAAAGTGCTTAATAAACAGTATTTTGTGATTCCGGGTCTGGCTCCTCACGTTTGTTTTATAGTTTATCTGGGTCACTACTTCATGGTTTGTACTTGCTCCACTGAAACAACTAAGCACATCAGTATGCTCAATGCTGGATGCAGCTGCTTTATTAGATACTTTCTGCATATCTACATGCTCTATATCAGATGTGGTAGACGGCCTAGTAGAAACTTCCTTATTCTTTCCAGTTTCATTCTTTGCAATTTCAGGCCATTCAAACAAATTGCCAGTGTTAAAATCCTGAAAATCTTTAGTTAGCTTATGACTTTTCACATTTCTCATCCTATTATCACACAAATTAAAGTTACACTGCAAGATTTCTAATTTATGTAAAAATATATCTGAGACCGAGAATGTGAACAAGTAGAACATCCTATCGGATGTTTACTTAGATTACTCAGTTCTGATGTCTCCCAAATATGTAACATCATAAAAAAAAAAAAAATGGGTCTATTCCAACTGTAGGTGATAACTTGAAATGTATAGTAGGTGAGACACCTCATTTTTGTTTCAAGAATGGCATGAATCTTAAGAGGCTGCACTGTTACAAGAATGTGAAGAGATCTTCAAGTTTTCAGCCTTTAAGGGAATACACTTTTTCATGTGGAAGATACAAGGCTTGTAATAGTTCAATACCATTAATGAATTCACGCACCCCGATACTCACAAAAGATACTGGCTTAAAAAATAAGCTGATTGCAATACTAGGAATGTTGTTTACATTGCCACGTGCACCTGCTGTTCTTGTTATTCTATTGGCAAAACCAATAGACCTTTCAAAGAATGTATCCTTCGGTATATGAATGACGTCAGAAACAAAGTCCAAAGCAACACCCTCTCACAGCGCATTATCTCTAATCCTGACCATATATTTTTATTTATGGTGTTAGAAATTCTTACAGAAAGCTTAAGAGGAGGTGATGTGCAATACAACTGAAATTAAAGAAATTAAATGGATTGCAGACTTAAAGGAAAACTCCACCCTCAAACTAAAAAAAAATCAGTTTTTTTCCACTCTATCTTTGTTTCCTGACATATTTTAACACCTCAAAACCACTCTAAGTGCTTTATTTGTAATTTTAGCCTGTTTTCCACAACATGGATACCTATGGGGCTTGATGTATCAACATACTTTGTATGACTCATGCCAGACATAAGGAAGTAAATTTGATTTCCCATGCCATTGGCATATAATGGAATTTGTGTGAGTCGCTGTTTTTTTCTTTACCTCCTGTAAAAAGACTTTTTTTTCCTGTCTCTAATCACCCTCATTTATATTTGGCTCAAACCTTGTTTTACACTATACTTAGAAGTTATCAAGCTACTGCCAGAAAAGTAACCAAATTGCAGACCTTTGTTCAGGGTTTTCTTTTGTAATCTAAGAGGAATTGATTCTGCAAGGGTTTTTCAGTGCAGTGACAGTTTTAACACTTCTGCAGTAGTGTGGGGAGAGGGGACTCTCAAGTCCTCTTAATATTCCACCGGTGTATTTTTATATTTGTATATGGTCTGAAGAAGCCACGGACAGTGGTGAAAGCGCTTACCGAATATTAAAGTTCTTGGTTTATTTTATGTGGTCTGGAGCTATACTTTGTACAACTGTTACCATATTTTTCTTTGCTGAAAAAGGCAATTGAATTTAACATTTTATAGATCTCCATCTATGGCTATAAAAGAACATCTCAGAAACCTAAAACCAAATGGCGAAGAGCAGAAATTGGTGCCAAAACACAACCTGAAAATTTAAAAATCAAGTGTCAGTTGAGCAACAAACAGACAACTGTAAGTGAGAGAAAAAATTGTTAAGCACTTGTGTTCTTTAATATAACCAAGAACTTCAAAACCTGAAGAGGTTTGGGTCATATTCCCTAAGATCGGGATGAATATGAGAACTTGGATGTTAAAGTAGATGAGGTACTGGACTTTGGTGGACTGGTAGATAGGATAATAAGGAATGTATGGGGAGTCTTACTGGAGATCTGGAGAAAGAGGGGGAAACCAGCCCCAGACTGACTGTAGTCTCTGTGTGCTCTTAAGGGAAATTGCACTTTACTGTGTGTGCACTTGTCATCCTCCCAGTGTGTAAGTCCCCCAATTAAGGGAAATTGCACTTTACTGCATGTGCACTTTGTCATCCTCCCAGTGTGTAAGTCCCCCGCTGTTGCCAGTGGTGAGGACTGAGGCTCTTTGATTACTGGACCAGTGTTGGGGTGTTACATATTAATTGGTGGGCAGTGGTGGGATATCCACATCACATATTAATTGGCTTGTAGAGGTGGGATATCCACTTATTAGGATTTAGTGGTGTGGATATTGAATTCCTGTAGCCTGTAAACAGTGGTCACTAAGGAAGGTGTTTGTATTCTCAATCAGCCACACAGTGAACATTCAGAGTTTCACATCACAATTCTTTTATTTATTTATATTTTTGTTAGCTTAGTTAGTCGGGGAGAGCAGGCAAGCATGTTAGCAGAGAAGTATGGCAAGCTGACAAGGAGCCAGTTGGCTGAGATGTGTCAGGCTAAAAGACTGGTGCATGCTAAGCTGACTAAATCAGAAATTATTGCAGCCTTGGGCACAGCTGCATCACAGACCAGCAACCAGGAGGACAACCAGGCTGGCCTTGGAGATGTACAACTCTCAGAAAGTGGAGACCTCAACCTTTCCACAGAGGATTTAAAAATATGTCTTGAGTTAAAGAGACTTGAACGGGAGGCCAAACATTTGGAAATAGAAGCAGCAGAGAGACTGAGATATCTGGAGGCTGAGGAAAATGAGAAGCTGTGATGTTTGGAAAGCTGTGGAGAATGAGAGGCAGAGGCAATATGAAAAGGAGATGCTGACTCCTTACCAGGGTCATGGAGGTAATGGGGAAGGGAGTAACGAAACCCCAGAAGCAACAAAGGTAAGTAAATGTCTTCCTCAATTTACAGAGGGGGATCATTTTGATAGTTTCATTCATGTTTGAGAGGGGGGATGTAAACAATATGATGTTAACCAAGGACTCTGGGTACGGTTCCAAACCCTCTTACTCCATGGTAAAACTGTAACTGCTGTTTCTAAATTGTCTGATACTGATTGCTTAAATTATAATAGTCAAAAATTGGTTGTTAGAATGTTTTAACACCTGAAGCTTATAGTAAAAAGTTTTGTGAACATAGACGCAAGGCAGATGAAAGTATGCGTGAATTTATTGCTGAACTAAGCACTTATTTTCATAGGTGGGTGAGTGGATGTCAGGTCACCCCTTTTGAAGGGCTGGCAGACCTTTTGGTGAGGGAACAAGCCCTTAGCACTTTGCCTGAGGACATGAGAGTCTGGTTAATGGGTAGAGAATGCAACACAGCAGATGAGTTGGAGAAAAAGGAGACCTATATCTAGCAAGCAGGGCATCACTGCACAGGAAAGGGATCCCCAGTACTGCTCATGAGTCTAAGGGAACGCATGGTGGGCAGCCTAGATTGCCCCAACAGAGTCCGCCAGTAGCAGAGGAAGTCACTAGTCCAGGTACACGTCCAGGACTAAGGGTTAAAAGTTTTAAATGCAAACAGTGGAGATGTAGCATATAGATGTCTATGGAGGCAAGGTGGGGAACAAAAGGTGGGAGAGCCAGTAAGTGGAATGACAGAATGCCAGCAGTAAGTTATCTCGAGACAACAAGGGTACCAAACTACCACCAGAGGTTATATCCTATCTTAGTAGATGGGAAAGAGGCCACTGCTAAGAGAGACGCAGCCTCTAACCTAACCATTGTGAAGCCTGCAGTGGTTAAACAGGAGCACTACTTGCTTAGGCAGTCTACTCCAGTCAGAGCTTTAAGAGGGACCCCATTCCAAATACCCTTGACTGGGGTTCACTTTGATTGGGAGGGTGGAAAAGGAAGCAAGCAAGTAAGTGTTATTGAGGATATCCCTGCAGATGTCCTGTTAGGGAATGATTTTGATAATGCAGTACATTGTGTGCATGCAGTTACATGCAGTCAAGCTTGGAGACAAGCATGTTGGTCTAGTAGCCTGGGGGAGACCCAGACAGACCACACACTTGCAGCCAGGACTGGTGAAGTTGGTATTTCAGGGAGGGAACTACTGTGTAGCAGTGAGACGGAAGCTGAGCCACAGCTGCTTGTGGGTACTAATGTTCACTTGGATAGAGCGACTGCAAGGGCAGAGGTGAGTAGTAGTACCCAGCCTGACAGTGAGGCACCACTGTCAGAGAATACACAACTTTCTGTGAAAGGGGAGCTGGGAAGGGTTACAAAGAAAGAGTTGAGACAGGTTCAGCTCTCAGACCTTACATTACAAGGCCTGAGGGGGGTAGCTAGTGAGGCACCCGATTCTCAAGGGAAGGGAGAATCTGTATAATGGGACAAAAGGTTACTGTATAGAGAGTGAACCCCTGAGGGAGGGCTAGAGAGTGAGAGAATACAACAGTTGGTAGTGTCCAGACATACCGTCTGGCACTTCTAGCCATAGCCCATGATATTCCCTTTGCAGGTCATATGGGCATAAAGCATACCAAGTGATGTATTATGCTGAACTTTTATTGTCCTGGGATTTCTAGAGATGTAACAGGGTACTGCAGGGCCTATGAGCAGTGCCAAAAGGTAGGCAAGGCAGGAGACAAGGTCAAAGCTCCTTTGATACCTTTGCCTGTGATTGAGGAGCCATTTCAGAGGGTAGCTATTGATAGGGAAAAAGTATATCCTAGTGGTAGTAGATTACGCTACCAGATACCCTGAAGCAGTGGCTCTGTCCTCCATTGAGGCAGAAAAGGTGGCAAATGCTTTGTTAGAGATTTTCAGCAGGGTAGGTTTCCCAAAAGAAATACTGACTGACAGAGGTGGCAATTTCATGTCAGACCTGCTGGCTTATCTGTGGAAGCATTGTGGGGTGAAGCACCTAAAGTCCACCCCCTACCATCCCCAGACTAATGGTCTTGTGGAGAGGTTAAACTCTACACTCAAGACCATGCTACAGGCATTTGCAGACCAGTTCAAGAGGAAGTGGGACATATATTTACCCCATATTTTGTTTTCTTACAGAGAGGTTCCTCAGAAATCGACAGGTTTTTCACCCTTCAAGTTGCTGTATGGGCATAGGTTGTGGGCAATCTCTAGATTTGATTCAAGATGAGTGGGAGGGTGACTGTGAATCTCACAAGTAGTCTGTTGTGGCATATGTCCTAAACTTTAGTCAAGGCTCAGGGAGCTCATGGGCTTGGCCCAGAAGAACCTGGCAGAATCCCAACAGCAGAAAAATGTCTGGTATGACAGGAATGCTCAAGATAGAGAGCACGCTGTGGAGCAGCAGGTAATGGTTTCATTCCTGTCAGACACAAAAAGCTGCAGGAAGCTTGGGAGGGACCCTTCAAGGTTGTAAGGAAGGTCAGTGATGTCAACTGCATGGTAGAACTGCTAGGCAGGGGCATAAATTATACAATGTTAACATGATGAAACCTTACCATGATAGGGAGGCCCTTGTGCTGAGTATTTGCAGTAGCTGGCAGGAGGAGTCTGAGGAAGATCTGGTGACGGGTCTCCTCAGTGAGTCTTGGACTGACACCTCAGTGGAAGGGGTAACAGTGTTTCAGCAGCTATTCCCCACCCAGGTTCAAGAAATCCAAAGCAGTGATACAGGAGTTTGGGGGACATGTTCACAGGGAAACCAGGGTGCACCCACCAGGTGCAGCACCAGGTGGATACAGGACCCCAAATGCCTATTAAGCAGGCCCCTTATAGGGTACTTGAGAGAGTTAAACAGACTCTGAGGGAGGCAGTACAGGAAATGTGGAACTAGGGGTAATCCAGGAGTCCAGCAGTCCCTTGGCCTCCCCAGTTGTGCTGGTACCAAAGAAGGATGGGAGCACCAGGTTCTGTGTGGACTACAGGAAATTAAATAGTCACACAGAGTCAGATTCTTACCCCATGCCTAGGACAGATGAAGCCCTAGAGCAGCTGGGTGGGGATAAGTATATTACCACTATTGATTCTACCAAGGGTTACTGACAGGTGCCCTTGACTCCCACCACAAGAGAAAGATCAGCCTTTGGGACTCCTTTTGGGTTGTATGAGTTCACAAAGATGCCTGTTGGGATGAAAAATGCCCCAGCAACTTTTCAGAGGCTTGCAGATCATATCCTAGCAGGAGCAGGAGATTTCACCCTTGCTTACCTGGATGATATTGCCATTTACAGCCATTCCTAGCAAGAGCACCTTCAGAATATCAAGGAGGTGCTGGGCATACTACTGAGAGCAGGGTTGACCATTAACCCCAGCAAATGTCAGATGGGTATGGCAGAGGTCTCCTACCTGGGACATAGAGTGGGGAGTGGTAAGATCAGGCCAGAACCTGCCAAAGTGGAAGCCATTCAAGCTTGGCCTGCCCCTGCTACCAAAAAGCAGGTGAGGGCATTCTTAGGGAAAGCAAGGTACTACAGAAAGTTTGTCCCCAATTATAGTACCATATAGCTGCTCCCCTCACAGACCTGACAAGGAAGAACAGGCCAGATAAGGTAGTGTGGACCCCAGCATATGAGCAGGCATTCCAGAAGCTTAAAGAAGTTTTGGGACGACCCCCTATTTTAGTCAGTCCAGATTACAGCAAATAATTTGTTGTGCAGGTGGATGCTTCAAACCATGGGGTGGGGGCTGTAATTAGCCAGATTTCTTCAGAGGGAGAAGAGTACCCAGTGGTTTATCTCAGTCATAGGCTCCAACCCAGAGAGGAATGTTATGCGGCTGTAGAAAAGGAATTTCTAGCCATAGTGTGGGCGCTGCAGAAACTTCAGCCTTATCTATATGGAAGAAAATTCACTGTAGTTACAGATCACAATCCCCTAGCATGGTTACATCGAGCCAGCCAGCAAAATGCCAAGTTACAAAGGTGGAGCCTAGGGATGCAGGCATATGATATGATAGTGTAGTACTGCAGTAGGTTTAGCAATGCCAATGCAGATGGGCTGTCAAAATAGGGTATGGGGCAGTGTACTCCCAGATAGATTCACCCTCTCAAGCAGTGTTTCTCAAGGGTCACTTGAAAAACTAGCTTGAGTTTTCTGGGGGAAGAAATGTCACAAAAGGAAATACTGCCAGCCTAGCTATCTGGAATTTTGTAAATAATTATATGTCATTTGTGAATATTAATATGATTTATATAGAAGTGTGACATAAGGAGATATTGCCAGCAGAGCTATCTGGAAGTTTGTAAATAGTTATATATAATTTGTGAATATCAACATGATTCATATGATTGTATTACAAATGTATTAGAACTGTATGTTATGTGTATATTAAACTGCTGGTACAGAAGTGTGTACCCTGCTGGGTTAGAAGAGAAATATATATACACTCGTAGTTGAGTAACTGTATATGTTTTTATCAGTGGTAACTGGAACATAAACAGTTAACTTGCACAACTTCAAGAAAATAGTTGAAATTAAATTGTTTTATAACCACTTAATAGAAGAGATGATTACAATGCAGCAAGGAGACAGGATATCTAAAATAGGAAACCATCTGCATAGTTTTGCAAGTGTTTTATTGTTTTATGGCTTCCAGGAGCTGCAAACATCTAAAGGATATGTGTATTCACAGGGAGATGCTAAATGCTGCATGGCTGGGTGCTGTTTGTAAGCCTGAGATCTGAAGTCAGGTGGCAAAAAGTGATGTCATGCTGCAAGTATCCCAACAGCAATATCTGAGATATTTATTTAAGAACTTGTTAACTAGGGTACAGTAATTTGTCTTAGATTCAGTTAGGAACATAGTAAAGATAAGTTTAGATGATTTCTGTATTTATTTGAGACTGTCCTGCAATGTTGTTTTAAATATTTCCTGTGATTTTGAACTCTGGAGTTACTGTGATGATTTATTGAGTATTGTCATGTTCTTTTATTATTTATTATTAAATATATTTAAACCTATGTTTGTGGCTGATATGTGTGAGACATATTTAAGCTCTTAGAATACTTGCATATCTATTTGGTGACATTGTGGGCCACTCCTAATTGCCTGACTCTTTGTCAAACTACCATTTGAATTAATAGTAACATTCGAAATGCAGGACACTGTTTCGGTACAATAAAGGCTGTCTTTAAGCATATACCAGGACTCGAAATATCCAGACCAATGCAGAGGTCGTCAAACCAAGGTATATTTATTACAAAAAGCCCAAAGGCTAAAAACAAAACAAAAACAAATAACGAAACAATTAGTTCACTGATTTAGCGCTTTCATCTCCTATTCAGGAGACTTCTTCAGAATCAATATATCCTCAAAATTCCATAATTTATACAACTTTCAAAAACTTATTAGGCTGTGCAATTGGCTGGCATTTAATTACCTCCTAAATTGAAGGTTCAAATTTAAAGGTAGAATGTCCACATAAACGCAAAAGACTTGAATATACAAAAGGCATACATAACAATCACCTTATTGCTCATTTCTTATCTCAGTTTTATTAAATACAATAAATTTATTAAATAAATACATTTGATATATATATTAAATATAGATAAATATATATATATATATATAAAAATATTAATAAATACTATTGAAAATGATGTTAAATAAAATAATGTTGAATAAAATGTTAATGTATATATATATATATATATATATATATATATATATATATATATATATATATATATATATATAATGTATAACAATAATATATGTGGTAAACTAGTACCTACTGATAAAAATGTAAAAATGTAAAAAATATATAAAGAAAAAATATATATTACAGTAATGTTTCTAAGTAATAATTATTGTTGTATTAATATTATTATAGTTATTATATATAGTTATTGTTATTATTATTGTTATTATTGTTTATTGTTATTATTGTTATTATTTCACCCATGTTTCTTCGGATCAGCTGCAAGTAGTTTTAATGCAGGGGTGATGGAGATATGGTCATTGAGACCTTTGCCACAACATGCATCAAGTCTCAACTGCCAAATCATCTCATGAAATTCCAATAATATTTCCCAATCACCCCCTCTTTCTGGATATGCAACTTCTTCTATAACCCAAAATTTGTAATTAGCCTCCTTACATATTAATGCATGTCTGTACAGTGCGTTATTTTCACAGTGTTTATTAATATCTCTGATGTGCTCATAGATTCTGGTCCTAAGGTGGCATTCCGTTTTACCTATATAGTAACTCCAACAAATTTTACAGAAGGCCAAATAAACTAACCCTTTTGAGTAGCAACTGTTGTATTTCTTTCCCCTTCAAATAATTCCTAAACTGTTATACATTATATATATATATATATATATTAACATTTTATTCAACATTATTTTATTTAACATCATTTTAAATAGTATTTATTAATATTTTTATATATATATATATATATATATATATATATATATATATATATATATATATTTATCTATATTTAATATATATATCAAATGTATTTATTTAATAAATTTATTGTATTTAATAAAATTGAGATAAGAAATGAGCAATAAGGTGATTGTTATGTATGCCTTTTGTATATTCAAGTCTTTTGCGTTTATGTGGACATTCTACCTTTAAATTTGAACCTTCAATTTAGGCGGTAATTAAATGCCAGCCAATTGCACAGCCTAATAAGTTTTTGAAAGTTGTATAAATTATGGAATTTTGAGGATATATTGATTCTGAAGAAGTCTCCTGAATAGGAGATGAACGCGCTAAATCAGTGAACTAATTGTTTCGTTATTTGTTTTTGTTTTGTTTTTAGCCTTTGGGCTTTTTGTAATAAATATACCTTGGTTTGACAACCTCTGCATTGGTCTGGATATTTCGAGTCCTGGTATATGCTTAAAGACAGCCTTTATTGTACCGAAACAGTGTCCTGCATTTCGAGGGTTACGTATTTGTCTGATCTTGGTTAATAGTAACATTACACAATAGGTTTGGACACCCTTTGTTAAGGGCCTTAAAGTAGCTTATAAGGGGTTCTGGTGGCAGTGGTAACTACCTTATATTCTGGGCAGAAGGGGGAATAGGTAATAAACCTGTGCAGCCGTTTGCAGGTGTGTGTGTGTGTGTGTGTGTGTGTGTGTGTGTGTGTGTGTGTGTGTGTGTGTGTAAAACAAATCTCGAAGAGTGTGTGTCAACTACATGGACAGGGACACGAAGCACTGGTTGGACAATGAGAGTGTTGGAGGACTTGGCTTGGAACCCTGTCTAAGGACTCAGTTCTATAGCTGTGCCAGTGGGGATTCTTATTGGGGATCTGGAGAAAGAGGGAAAAAACAGCCCCAGACTGACTGTGGTATATCTGTGCTCTTAAGGGAAATTGCACTTTACTGTGTGTGTACCTTGTCATCCTCCTAGTGTGTACGTCCCCCACTGTTGCTAGTAATGAGGACTGAGACTGTTTGATTACTGGGCCAGTGTTGGGGCATCAGAGTTGTATTAAATATTATACAAGAATTGCAAGCAGTACCTTCAATTAAACCATGATATTACTTCCAGATATGTGTAATGTTTTATTTTGTGACTTTTGATGTTGCAACCTGAAAATCTTTAAAAAATGTCCAGGATTTTGTGCATACTTAAGATCAGAAAAAAGTGAGGGCACTGAAGAGTTCATACATTAATCAACCTTGTATAATCTAATGTTACTAGATGAGGAAATTGGAATATCAGTTATTTGTATAAACATGTGGCAGATATTTCCAGTTTAAAACTAGCTGTACGCTATTGATCCATGAGTATGAATTGTGAAGTGCATTGTACATTTCTGCAGAGATTATTACATTTGTCTGACATCCTTGCATTACTGTTGAGTGATTGTAGCTACTATAACACTGGAGTACTGGAAATGTTAAACAAATCTTGGTGATGTATTTCATGATATGATTGCAAAGAGGAGTTATATAAAATTAAGTTGACAGATGCTCCATCCAGGAAGAATAATATCTTAGAATTTATATTTCTGAACAGGACTAGAATAGTTCAACATATTATGACTAGAGAGCCCCTTGGTACATCAGACATTATTGTTATTGTCTCTTTTCAACTTCTGTACAGGCCCATATTGTAATCACCTGTTACATAATGCGATGCCAGTAAGATAGTTTTTCAGAGCACAACAGAATCACTACACCCTGCAGACTGGTATGATTTATATGAAACATACTCATGTACTTTTCACTAGAATAAACTATGTAAATTATGCATATTATTTCTGAAGGACTACACAAAGTATAAACACAGTGACAACAATGAACTGCTACTCTTTTGTGGTTGAATAAATCTTTAGAAACTTTTATCAGGAAATGGCAGTGTGGTTTCCAAATATGCACACTGTTTTCTACTACAGTTAGCAAACAGAAGCTGAATCAGATCATTAGGGAAATAAAAAGTACATTACTCACCCTAGGGGTATATATAAGTTGAAGCTTGCCAAGTATCCAGATAACAGAAAGGCATTTTTTTAAATTTGTGACTGCTTGGACTATGGTCATTACCACAGGTGAGCCATTTACTTGTAATGCCTTAACAATGAATTGTCCGCTAAGAATGAGGAAACATTTAATAACTATTTTGCAACAGTTTGCCATATACTGGCAGTCCTGATTGTATGTATATTTCAGGATTTAAGAACTCATGACCATCCAGACATTAATCAGGGCATGGTCCATAACGCTTTGGGTGATCTGAAGGCAACCTACAGTATAATACCAGAAAATATCTCTGGAGAGTTAATTTGAAACTTAAAGATGTATTTCTGCTTCCTTTAATTGCATTTTTGGGTCTGCTACAAGTGCGTGTGTGCTGTTTGCTCACAACATGCTTGCTTGTTGCCACTTGCATGAAAAGACAAGTGCTCTAACTTCCAGAAACTTGATCTCCTGTAACAACATAGTGCTCCCAACACCCTGTCCTACACAACTGTATAAACTTACCAGAACATGAACTTTAACCCTAAAACACCCTTCAAACTCCCTATCCCTAAACCATTCTTCCTTCTCCTTAATCCTAAAATTCCACATCCTGCTTCCTACCCTAAGGCTCCCATAAACCTTCCTAAACCTAAGACCCCATCACCACTACCTAAACATAAACTTCCATTCCTGCACCCTAACCCTAAGACTCCCTTCTCACATCCTAACCCTGAAATACTTTTTCTGTGCCCTAAACCTAAAATCCCCCATTTCATACCCTACTTAAACCCCACTTCTTGACTGTTCCCCTAATCTACACTCCCACCCCCTCCCACTCCCTCACTATGGCTGCTGCACTTATATCACTCGAACTCGACTAACGTGATTGGGTAATGTGCAGCACTTGGTTGCATGAACTTGTGTTCGAGTTCAAGCATGAGGTGAGAGGCATCCTACTCATGATACAAAATACTAGAGCCCTTAGCTTTGAAACGGTAGTCTTTCAGTGGTTGGGACTTGACTGCTTTTAGAATACCCATTTTTTTTTCAATAAACTGCTTTATACTGATTGTTTTCCAACCTGTTGGAGACTGACCTATATTACACCAATACACAAAAGTGGTGTAAACTCCCTGGTCAATAATTGTCCATGAAGTTTTAATGTATAATGTGAAAATATTTTGAAAATTGTATTATTCAGGCTTTGAAATGTCATCAGTCTTACAGTGTTCTTATTGCACAATTCAGCATGGCATCCTTCAATGCAGATTCATGCTTACCAGTCTTACTGGCTTTTATGAAATGGTTAATCTAGCCTTGGTCTGTGGCCTTCCAGGACTGGTGTTCTATCTAGACGGATCTAAGTCTTTCAGTTTTCTGCCTCATACAGGGATTGCTTATAGCTTAATGACTCATTGTATCAATCCTTACTTAATTAGGTGCACTGCTCAGGTGTTGTATAATAGATCTCAGACTGTAACTATGTTGGTAAAGTATTACCTCTGGTAAACATTTCTACTGGAATGGCACACAAGTCCGTATTGGAGACTTATGTTATTTAATTTCTTTTCTCCATGTGTCCTGTATTCAAAATATTTGGCCTTCAAAATGTGCAGATGGCTTTAACTAGTCTGGCAGTTAATGCAGATGCTTAACGCTCTGAACTATAAACAGGTTTCCTTCTGTAGTCGTGGTAAAGGTTTGATCTCTTCCATCTCCATTTGCTTATTGTGTGATTGAGCAAGTCACTTAACAGGGCAGTACTTCCAAGTACTTCCAGGTCACTTGTGTTTTATGGGCTTTCAAGGTTAACAAATTAATAAGATAAAGTAAAATATTGACATTAGCTTTATTAAGTCAGACTAAGGGAAAGTATGTCTGAAGTGCACAGGAAAAGTCATTCTGTGAGGCAGAATATTTATGTAGTAAAGGAAACTGCTTCTGATTTTTTGCCAGCACAGTGACATGTAATGAAGTGAACATTTTAGCATCATTTTTGTTGCATGAAGTCATAAGAAATGTACAAAATATAAATATTCCTAATGCTATGGTGACTGATAGCAGCACTGTATCCTTAGTAAGAAATGGCTTTTTGGTTTCCTTCAAACTAGAAAGAAGTTGCAAAGGTAAATGTAAAGTGAGTTTAAAAAGGAGCCCCTCACTTATAATGAAAAGAGTGATTTAAAAAGCTGTTCTGTGGGCAGGCCTTCACAGCTCCTGGCACTTACACTTTGAATACACTGTTTTAAACTTGACTGTCAATCAACTACTCAATCAGTGTTCATCACATTGCTTAAAGTGTTGGCGGCCAGCTTGCTGAGGAAGTAGGCAAGATTCTACTGTCTTTACTGGATATGGTACATTGTCATTTGTTCATCCCATTTTACTTTCAGGAGGTGGTATATCTGAAGTGTGTGCTCCAAAAAAACATTTCTATCCCTTCAAGACAGGACGTCCAAAAGGAACTATAGAGAATGGATATATGATCATATGGGTTCCTATCAGATGACCGAAGATGCATTTTGTCGAATGCGTCTTGGTCGAACTTGAAATGTTGAAAAGGCAAAATGATGAAGCGGCATATAAGTGAATTCTTTCCCTGGAAAGAAGTCGCTTGGCTGCTTCCATCACTTTGCCATTTTCGGCACTGTAGTGTGATCCCAGAGTTAGTATATTTAAGTAGGAGGGTTGTGGGGGGTGTGGGGGCGAAGCCCCCCACTTTATGCAATGTTTTAATGTCTTTTTTTTTTTTTTTTTTGGAACAGCGATTTTTTTTTTTCCCCAGGGGAAAAAAATCGCTGTTCAGGTTGTTCGATGTCTTGTGAATTCGAACTTTTGAGTTTGATATAACAACATCCGATCATTTGATCGTTCGTTGTTATAATATAGACACGATCATATTGTGGGTTCAGCTGCTGTATAGCTGAGCCCATAAATACTGAACCAGAACTATTAAAGCCCACTAACAATAAGCATCATCATTTTAAGTATGCTTCTGGGAGTCTTTATTTCAGAAATGGGATATCAGAAAGCAGAGTATTTTGTGTTTATTACTGTATTCTGATCAGAAAATGCAGTTCATCTACACTGTTTACATAGCAGAGTGGTACAGATGGGGTGGAGGATCAGTTTTTCATCTTATAGGTTCATAGGTAGGTACTAGGCTATTAGCCCTAGGGCCTATATAAGCCTAGCCAAAGGTACCCTGGCTTTCTCCACCCAAGAAAATTATTTTCCTGTGCCACTGTCGAGCAGAGCCACAGAAGTGATCCCCGGGGTGAATTTCCTATCTCCCATCCAATCATCAAGATTTTTCTTGAAGACTGCTAATGAGAAGTTTTGTTTGATATAGATAGGTAGTTTGTTCCAGAGTATGGGAAGTCTCTGGGACATGAATCTATCCCTCCAGCATGTTCTGTTTATTGTGGTGATAAGGTTTAGGTCCCTAGAGCGTGTAGCTCGTAGGGATTGGGATTTCTTTAAGTGGAGCATGTCTAAAAGCTCTGGGTTTGACATAGCTTTGTGTGTTAGGCAGAGATCGCCTCTGAGTAGGCGATATGTAACGGAGTAAAGCTGCAGTTTTTTGAGACGGTCTGCATAGGGCATCTCTTTGAGGCCAGTAATCCTCTTTGTGAGGTATTTCTGTGGCCTTTCCAGTTGTTGAACATGTCTTGTGAGGTACATACCAAAAGGGGCATTGTACTCTATAATGGGTCTAATGAGTGACGAGTAGAGGGGAACAATGACTTCTTTTTTCCTGGATGAGAAACCTTTTGTGATGAGGTGTGCCACGTAGAAGGATTTCCTAACTACTGTGGCGATGTGATTATCAAAGTTGAGGCTACTGTCCACCTGTGTCCCAAGGTCTCTTATCACACTTTCGGTGTTAAGTAGACTACCACCTATGTGGTAGTTCATGGGTACTGAGTTTTTACCAAAAGGGATGACAATGCACTTTTTGGCATTGAGCTTGAGGCCATGGCTTTGACACCATGCATCTGTCTCAGCGAGGCCCTTTTGTAGGATGTCCACATCTTTTGGAGTTTTGATTATGGCTCCTAGTTTGCAGTCATCTGCGAACTTCATTAGCCAAAGAGCTTCTGTGTTGGCCTGTACTTCAAAGAAGTAGATACCAAACAGGAGAGGACCCAGGACTGAACCCTGTGGTACTCCACTTGTCACTGGTCTGAAGTTGGATTTGGAGTCTGCTACTTTCACAGTGTGGGTTCTGTCAGTGAGCCAGTTGGCAACCCATCTTGTGCAAAGGGATTTATACCTAGTTTAGTGAGTTTATCTATAATTCCAGAGTGGGGGATGGTGTTGAAAGCCTTGGCGAGATCTAGATAGGCTGTGTGAACCACCTTACCCTCATCTACGACTTTGGTGACTGCTTAAAAGAAGTCTATCAAGTTTAGGAGACATGATCTGCCTTTTACAAACCCAAATTGGGTGGGGTCCTGAGTTTGGAGATTACCAATGTCTTTGTTTATAAGTTCCATGATGATACATTCCATAGCCTTGCAGACCAGGCTCATTAGGCTAATGGGGCGGTAGTTTCCGGGATTTGTGGTGGCTCCCCCTTTGTGGAGTGGGATAACTGTCGCTGTGCGCCATTCAGTGGGCACATAGCCTGAGGTGAGGCTATGATTGAGCATGGTACTTAGGTGGGGTGCCAGTTCGTTCTGTAGTTCATGTAGAACACAGTCTGGGATGTCGTCAGGTCCCATGGATGCTGTGTTCTTGGCTTTGGATAGTGTGTTTTTTACCTGTGCAGCCGTGATTACAGGAACTTTGCATTCTTCTGGTATAGAGATGGGCCCTTTAGGGGATGACAGGGGGGTAAAGTTAGCACTGAATCTATCTGCCAGGATGTTGGCAATATCAGTTGGTTCTGTATATTTAGTGCCATTGTGCTGTAACTCAGAGCAGATCTGAGTGTTGCCATTGTGATTCTTGACATAGCTATATAATGCTTTGTGGTTGTCTTTAGAGTCAGTGGTGATTTTGTTTTCATAACTAGCTTTGGAGGATTTTATGAGGGATCTCAGCTTCTTACTGAGGCTGACCAGGGAGATTCTCCAATCATGGGATTTTACTCTTTTTTTTTGTAACAGTTTCTTTCTTCTGTTGTAGAGTTTGTTTATGGCAGGGGACCACCAGATTGGCTTCCTTTTTTTGGAGGATAGCATCTTGGTTCTGTTAGGGATTGCACGATCCATGCACTCGTGTAAGTGCTTATAAAGTGCATTTGTGTAGGATTCAGCAGTCATACCTCTATTGTCCGTCAGCATGGGTGTCGTGAAGTTTGCCACTTCTGTCTTAAGAAGCGTGAAGTTGGCTTTGGAGAAATGTTTTACTGTGGATTCCCTAATGGGGGGTGGGGGAGGGATGTGGATGTCTAGGGTGATTAGCTTGTGGTCGGATCTGACCAACGAGGAATTGACCTCTGGTGTGGAGCACCGGTTGCCCATGTTGGTAATAACCAGGACTAGGATATTGCTGCCCTTGGTGGGGGTGTGGATAAGTTGATCCATGCCATTGCAATTTATGAATTCCAGAAAACGTTGAGCACAAGAGTTGGTACATGAGTAGTTTTCCCAGTTAATGGTAGGGTAGTTGAAATTGCCCATTATTAGGGTGTTAGGTTGCACCCTAATATTTTCCAGTATATTAAGAAATGAGGAGTGGGAGTCCTGGGTCATGGTGGGGGATCTGTAGCAAGCTACAATTTGGATTGCGGTCTTGCCCAGAGTTAGTTGCACTTGGATAATCTCGGATGCATTATGCTGAGCAACTAGCCTGGAGGTGTAGATATCCTTAATGAATATGGACACGCCTCCGCCTTTAGTGTTTCGGTCCAGGTTAGGTGGCCAAAAGGTGTGGTTTGAATTATAGCCTGGTAATGCAGGGGTACTCTCTGGAGCCTTGACCCAGGTCTCTGCCACTGCACAGATGTCGATGTTCTCCATTTTAAGGAGTGCCTCGGGAGAGTGCATTTTGAGGTTTAGAATTCTAGCATTGAGTAGCAATACCCTCCAATTCTTTTTGCCTGTACCTGTTAAGGTGGTGAATTTGTCATTTGAACCTTGCCTAAAAAAGGCACTATAGGGGTGGCTAGAGCCTTAGCCAGTAGCTGGAATCCCAGGAGCAACAGGTGCAGGCCATCTCTGGCAAAGCATCATGGCTTGTCGATCATGTCATCCCAGGCAGACAGATACTGGATCCCCTTAGAATGACACCAGAAGCTTAGCTTATTGTTGAAGTCAGTCATTTTGTCCTTGTACTGTGGTATCATTCTGGGTGATGGCAGGATGCTATTCAGGGCTAGGGTCATACCTGCCTGGGCTACAAGATTGGACAGCTCCTCCATGTCCCTTTTCATATAGTCCAAGGAGGTAAGTCTCAGGTCATTCACACCAACATGGACAATGACAGAGTCATATTTGTACTTGTTGTGGAGTGACCTGAGTGCATGCGTTATGTGGTGGATCCTGGCACCTGACAGGCATCTGACAGTAACTTTCTCCTTGTTTAGCCTGGTGAGTGGAACATCAGTGTGCCTGTCTATAGAGTCACCTATGACTAGAGTGTTGGGTACGTTGTTATGCCTTATGGGCTGTGGTTGAGTGGCACACTGAGTTTGTGGGCTATGTGTCATTTGGGTTGTGTTGGGGGGTGGAGGTTGCTTGTGTTTCGGCTTTGGAGGTCCCTGTTGCTTGGGCAGGTTTTTACTGAGATCCTCCATGAATGTAGGTGTGCGTTTTGTGTTTCTATGTGTGTCTTTTGGTGGTGTTGGTGTAGGTTTTGAGGGGCTATGTGCTGAGTGTGGTGTGGTGCAAGTGTTTACCTTCTCCTCTTGACTGTCTAGTCCAGTCTTGGGTGAAGAGAGCTTTGCTTCCAGTTTGGCTATATAAGTGCATCTCTCACAGGTTGTAGTGTTGGGTGGTAGGAGGAGAGGGTTGTCTGTGTACATAAGGCAATTACTGCATTGCCCCAAGATGCCCAGATTCATCAGGTAGACAGGAGAAAACACCGGGAGCTGACTCTTAGACATGCCTGGATAGGTGCTGCTTATTTGTTAAGTACTAGAAATTGTTTTCCTCTAGACAGTAAGGAAAGTTGAGTGCTGTAGTAATTTGTAGCTTATTTTGTGCTTACAATAAGTTCTGAACAAGTGCTGAGCTCAAAGAAACAGACGAGTGCTGAAACAAAAAACTGGCTAGTTCTAAGAAACAAAATTAAGCTAGAAGGTTTCCCTCCAACACAGAAATGCTTGGGGGCCTAGAAGCCTACAAATATTCCTGGACACAGCAAATCTATATCCAGGCTAGACTACCCACAGGAATGGCAGGAAACAAGCTTAGAATTTTTTTTTTTTTTTTTTTTTTTTTTTTTTTAGTGGAAAGAGAGAAAGGAGTAGCAGAAACTAAGCTGATTGGCCTTCTCAAATGTTCTCCCTGTACTGGGTAGAATGAGGTAATGACATTAGACTGGGAGGATGGTCCCAGATCAAATTTACACTAGGGGCAGGCAACTGCAAAGCCACCAACTATAAGTTATCAGAAACAAACAACCCAACAGATGCTTAATAAAAGTGGACAATTTCCAGTTCTTGTGGTGTTCCTCTACAGTTATGGGACCATGAGCTAACATATTTAAGCAAGATTTGTGTGGGGCACAAGAGAGCTTTCTCTTGCACAAAAAAAAATGTAGGTTCATAGGTTCATAGGTTGGTACTAGGCTATTGGCCCTAGGGCCTATACAAGCCTAGTCATAACAATTCCCTGGCTATTTCTTCCCACAATATTTACTTCCCTGGACCTCTGTCTAACAGGGTGACTGACGTGATCCCCGGGGTGAATTTCCTATCTCCCATCCAATTGTCAAGGTTCCTTTGGAAGGGGACCAAGGAGGCGCTCTGCTTGACATGTATGGACAGTCTATTTCAGAGTCTGTGGAGTCTCTGGGTCAGGAACCTATCCCTCCAGCATGTTTTGTTTATTGTGATGACAAGGTTTAGATCCCTGGAGCATATGGCTCTGAGGGATTGGGATTTCTTTAAGTGTAGCATATCCAACAGCTCTGGGTTTGTTTGTTATCATTTATTAATGTTGATATTGCAGTTATTTTCTTGTTTATTTTTTGCTCATAGTGGACATGATATTAATGCTGTTAGTATGTTGTCAAGGATCTCCAATCACAAGGAAGCAACCATAACATTAATAGACCTGGTCAGTTATGTGGGCTGCACAATAAAGTGAGATGTTAAGGTACACAGCTGGGCTTTATTTGTTTGTTTGTTTTTATTTTTATTTTTTGCTGGCATGGTGGGACACTGATCTCATGCACCATTATCAAATTCAGACCAAGAGACTATAGAAATAATGCTATAAAAACTGTAAATATACTTGTACATAATTGAAAATGGCAAACAGACAGTAGAACAAAGTACTGACATTTGACGCACAACATTTGAATTTTGTACATTATGTACAGTGTAGCAGTAATCATATGCATAATAACTTCTACAGAGTCTAGTTAAGAAGTTTGTAAGGCATTTAGAAGACAAAAGTGGGGTACAAAAATATCTAAATGTGGTGATAAGGGGAATTAGAGAGTGAAAGAATGGATTGGATTTGTTCAGCAGTGGTATAGATTAGTAATGTGATATAACATGAGCAGAGGACAAGATGCCTCGGATATTAGGCAGCGAGGCCTGATGGGAGCATGGTGAGAAGGTGTGAGTTTAGATGACACTAGTATTTGGTAGACAATATTTATCATATGAGGTGAGGATGTAGTTATTCCCAGAGTTTGGGTCCAAGAAGGGAGACGCTGTGATAGGTGCACAGAAATTTCGTTCTATGTGGTTGTAGAACATGTTCTATATGATTTTGTCCTCTAAGGTTACATAAGGGCATTTTCATGGTTAGTGTGATGTCCTCACTCTGGGACAGTAATCAAGGAGCCTGAATCCTCACCACTGACACTGGAGAGGGTTGTTCACTTGGAACAAAAATGGATGCGCCCAGTATTTCCAGATGCAGCTCTGTCTGCATCAAGCACAATTTCTCTTAAGAGCACATAGGAAACACAATCAGTCCAGGATCTGGGTTTCTCTATCTGTCTCCCTCCAGGTCCCCAGTCAGACTCCCCACTGTCACAGGTATACAGTTGAGACCTCAGCTGAGTGTCCAAGCCAAGTTCTCCACTATTCTCTATGTGAAACCAGTGCTTCATGCCCCTATGCACACTCTTTGAGATTTGATTTGCACACACACACACACACACACACACACACACACACACACACACACACCCCTGGCAAAGACTGGCACAGATGTACTAGCTATGTCACCTTCTGACCACACTATAAGGTAGTTACACCACCACCAGACACTCCAAAGCCAGCTACTCCAAGGCTGTTACAAGGGTACCCGATTATACTGTGTTAAATTAATATTAATACAAATGGCAGTTTGACCAAACAGCAAGGCTTTCAGGAGTGGCCACAATGCCACCAAATAAATATAAGCACTCTCAAAGGTTAAAATATTCTCTAAAAGATCAGGCACAATGAAAGTTTAAATATATTTAATAATATATAATAAAAGAACATAAAATACTAAATATATATTTACAGTAAACACCAGAGTTTCAGTAAGAGGAAATATTAAAAATAACACAGGTGGACAGGGTCACACAGTTACAGAAAAAACAATACTTAGCTAATCTCACTATATTTTCCTGACTGCCTGTCGGGTGCCAGGATCCGCCACATAATGCACGCACTTAGGTCACTCCACAACAAGTACAAATATGATTGTCATTGTCCATGATGGTGTGAATGACCCGAGATGTACCTCTCTGGACTACATGAAAAGATACTTAAAGGAGATCTCTAATCTTGTAGCCCAGGCAGATATGACCCTAGCTCTAAGTAGCATCTTACCATCACCCAGAATGATATCACAGTACAAGCAGAAAATGATTGGCTAAGTTTCTGGTGCCATTCTAAGGGGATCCAGTATCTAACTGCCTGGGATGACATGATCGACAGACCTCAATGCTTCATCAGAGATGGCCTGCACCTGTCACCCCAGGGATTCTGGATATTGGCCAAGGCTCTTGCCACCCCTATAGTGCCTTTTTTTAGGCAATGTCCTAAAGACAAAATTATCACCATAACAGCTACAAGCAAACAAAATCTGAGGGTTATGCTACTCAATGCTAGAAGTCTAAATCTCAAAATACACTCACTTGAAGCACTCCTTAAAATGGAGAACATCAACATCTGTGCAGTGACCAAGACCTGGTTCAAGGCTCTGGAGAGCACCCCAGCACAACCAGGCTATAATTCATACCACACCTTTTGGCCCCTAAACATAGACTGAAGCACTAAAGGTGGTGGTATCTCCATATTCATAAAGGATATGCACACCTCCAGACTAGTCACCCAACATAACGCATCAGAGATACTTCAAGTATAACTAACACTGGGGAAAACTCCAGTCCAGGTTGTAGCCTGCTATAGATCCCCCACCATGTCCCAAGACATCCACTCCAGATTCCTAAACACACTGGAAAATATTAGAGCACAACCCAATACCCTTATACTGGGAGACTTTAACTACCCCTCCATTAACTGGGAAAATTACTCATGTACCAACACACTTGCTCAATGTTTTCTGGAATTCATTAATTCCAATGCCCTGGACCAACTCATTCTTAGCCCCACCATGAGTAGAAACATCCTTGACCTGGTCATTACTAATGGGTGACCGTTGCTCTACACCAGTAATCAACTCCTCCCTGGTCAGATCTGACCACAAGCTAATCACCATGGATATCCACATCCCACCCTTACCCCCCTAAAGGAAACCACCATAAAAAAACTTCTCCAATGTCAATTTTGGGCTTCTAAAAACAGAGGTGGCTAACTTCATGACACCCTTGCAAATGGCATGTAGGTGCATGACTGCTGAATCATACACCAATGCACTGTATGAGCACATACACAAGTGCATTAAATGGACCATACCAAACAGAACCAATACACTCTCCTCCAAAAAAAGGAAGCCAATCTGGTGGTCCCCCACCATAAACAAACTCTACAACAGAAGGAAAAAACTGTTGCAGAAAAGGGTCAAGTTCCAAGACTGGAAAAACTCCTTTGTTAGCTTCAGCAAAAAAACTGAGGTCCCTCATCAAATCCTCTAAAGCTAGCTATGAAAACAAAATTGCTGCAGATTCTAAAGACAACCAAAAGGCATTCTATAGTTGTGTCAAGAATCTACATGGCAATACTCAGATCTGCTCTGAGTTACAGCACAATGGCAATACATATACAGAACCAAATGATATTGCCAATATATTGGCCGACAGGTTCAGTGCAAACTTTACCCCATTTTCACCCCCTAAAGGGCCTATCACAGTACCTGAGGAATACCAAGTCCCTATTATCACAGCTACACAGGTATAAACTGCACTGTCCAAAGCCAATAATACAGCTTCCATGGGACCTGATAATATCCCTAGCTGTGTTCTACATGAATTACAAAGTGAACTGGTAAAACACCTGAGTACCGTGTTCAATCAAAGTCTCATTTCAGGCTTTGTTCCTACAGAATGGCACACTGCTATGGTCATCCCACTCCACAAAGGGGGAGAGACTACAGACCCTGGTAACTACCGCCCCTTTAGCCCAACAAGTCTGATATGTAAGGCTGGGGAGCGCATCATTTTGGACCTCATAATAAATAAGGACATTGGGAATCTTTAAACTCTGGACCCCATGCAGTATGAGTTTGTGAATGGTAGATCATGCTCAACCTGATAGACTTCTTTGAGTCTATCACCAGAGCTGTTGATGAGGGCAAGGTAGTTCACACAGCCTACCTAGAGCTTGCCATGGCCTTTGACACCATCCCTCACTCAAGAATCATAGATAGACTCACTAAACTAGGCATAAACCCCTATGTAATAAGATGAGTTGCCAACTGGTTCACTGATAGAACCCACACTGTGAAAGTAGTGGACTCCAAATCTGACTACCGACCAGTTATGAGTGGTGTCCAACAGGGATCGGTCCTAGGTCCTCTCCTGCTTGACATCTACTTCTCTGAAGTTCAAGCCAACATAAAGGGACTCTGGCTAACCAAGTTCACAGATGATTGCAAACTGGGAGCCACTATTGATTCAACAACTGATGTAGACATTCTACATATAGGCCCCACTGACACTAATGACTGGTGCCAGAACCATGGCTTTAAGCTCAATGCCAAAAAGTGCATTGTCATTTCCTTTGTGAATACTTCTGTGCCCATGAACTTTCACATAGGCAGCAGTCCACTAAACAGTGAAGAGACCTGGAGACACAGGTTGACAACAACCTCTCCTTTGATAACCACATTGCCACTGTAGTCAGAAAATCCTTCTGTGTGGCACATCTCATTACAAAAGGTTTCTTATCCAGGATGAAAGAGGTTATAATCCCTCTCTACTCATCCCTCATTAAACCTATTATAGAATACAATGCCCCATTTGGTATGCACCTCACTAGACACCTACAACAACTGAAAAGGCCACAAAAATACCTCACTAAGAGGATCTTAGGCTTTAGACACATGCCCTATATGGACAGACTCAAAACATTCCAGCTATACTCTGTCTCTTATCGCCTACTTAGAGGTAATCTCTGCTTGACCTACAAAAACATGTCTGACCCAGAGCTGCTAGATATGCTACACCTAAAGAAATCCCAATCTCTCCATGCCACATGCTCTAGGGACCTTAACCTCATTACCCCAATCAACAGAACATGCTGGAGGGACAGGTTCCTAACCCAGAGACTACCCATACTCTGGAACAAACTTCCCATTTATGTGAAGCAAAGCACTTCACTGGCCCTCTTTAAGAGAAATCTTGACAAGTGGGTGGGCAATAGGAAGTTCACCCTGGGGATCACTTCACTGGCCTTGCTTGACAGGGGCACTGGAAACTAACTTTTGGCGGCATGATGCCAGGGAATCTTCTTGGGCTAGGCTTATATAGGCTCCGGGGCTATTAGCTTAGTACAACCTATTAACCTATTATTCCCTGGTTACTTACTAGAGCAAGGCAAGATGAAGTAGGTGAGAGATTCTTCTTTGGTTACCAAAACAGAGTGCTCTGAGACTTCAGTCTCACCTAGTATTAAACATTATTTTTAGTGATGGATTACAGAATGAGATCCCATACATCTGGTCATCTGACTTCTGGTTCCCATGCTTCCCTTCTATGCTAGATGCTGTCAAGATTTAGCACATGTGTGTCAGTAACACACACACACACACACACACACACACACACACACACACACACACACACACACACACACACACAGCCTTGCAAAGATCTGCTGCAGCTCCTAGAAGTCATAAAACAATTTCAAACCTCCACATTTCAAGAGTAGCAATTATTTCAGTCCAAAGACAATGCAGAAAGCTTCCTAGTACAGAATTTTTGTTTCTGGCTGCATTGGGAACTGTAAGATACAATCTTTATGGCCTAAGCCAAGTAATTTAGTTTCAAACTATTTTCAAAGTTTGAGATTAACCTCTTCTCTTCAGTATCCTCTGTTAAAGCATATACATTTAAACAGTTGCAATAATACATATATATTTATTTTTCTGTCCAGCAGGACACACTGTTGGTACATTTTCAGCACAAGCATCTGTACAAATCATTTTGATATACAAGTGACATATAAGCTGTGCTAGCATATGTTACATATCCACTGACCTCTTTTCCTGGCATAGCTGGTAATACCTCACATTGTCACAGTTAGCCTAATGCCTAATGGTGATAATGTTTCTGACTGTAATAGTGTAAACAGCTAAAACCACATGAGGAAGTCTGCTTTTTGTTTAAGGGGTAGTAGCCCTTTGGCCTTTACTGATTGTTAAACAGTGATGCTCTTGCCTGGGAGAAATGGTGATGAACCTATGTATGGATCTCAATGCCTGTATAAAGAAGGACCATTTTCACATTCCAAAAAGAGAGAAAATACTTCCTGAAATGAAGCTCAAATTTAATGTGAGACACCAAGAGAGGTTCATAGGTTCATAGGTTGGTACTAGGCTATCGGCCCTAGGACCTATACAAGCCTAGCCATAACAATCCCCTGGATATTTCTTCCCACAATATTTACTTCTCTGGACCCCTGTCTAGCTGGTGACTGACATTATCCCCGGGGTGAATTTCCTATCTCCCATCCAATTATCAAGGTTCCTTTTGAAGAGGGCCAAGGAGGCACTCTGCTTGACATGTATGGGCAGTCTATTCCAGAGTATAGGGAGTCTCTGGGTCAGGAACCTATCCCTCCAGCATGTTTTGTTCATTGTGATGACAAGGTTTAGATCCCTGGAGCTTGTGGCTCTGAGGGATTGGGATTTCTTTAAGTGGAGCATGTCCAACAGCTCAGGGTTTGACATGGCCTTTTATGTTAAGCAGAGATTGCCTCTGAGTAGACGATATGCCACAGAGTATAGCTGGAGTTTTTTTTATGGTCAGCATATGGCATCTGCTTTAGGCCTGTGATCCTTTTAGTGAGGTATTTCTGCAGCCTTTCCAGCTGTTGCAGATGTCTTGTGAGGTACATACCAAATGGGGCATTACACTCTATAATGGGTCTAATGATGGGTGAGTACAGAGGGACAATGACCTCATTTTTTCTGGATGAAAAGCCCTTAGTGATGAGATGTGCCACATAGAAGGATTTCCTGACTGTTTTGGCGATGTGGTTATGGAAAGTGAGACCACTGTCCACCTGTGTCCCTAAGTCTCTCATCACACTTTTGATGTTTAGTGTACTGCCACCTATGTAGTAATTCATGGGTACATGTTTTTCCAAAGGGGATAACTATACATTTCTTGGCATTAAGCTTGAGCCCATGGTTCTGGTACCAGGCATCTGTTTCTGTAAGGCCCTTTTGTAGAATATCCACATCATTTGGGGATTCAATAATGGCTCCCAGTTTGCAGTCATCAAATTTGTTAGCCAGAGTCCCTTAGTGTTGGCCTGTACTTCAGAGAAGTAGATGCCAAACAAGAGTGGTCCCAGGACTGAACCCTGAGGTACTCTACTTGTCACTTGTCTGGAGCTGGATTTGGAGTCAGCTACTTTTACAATCTGGGTTCTGTCAGTAAGCCAGTTGGCAACTCATCGAGTGACGTAGGGATTTATGTCCAACTTAGTAAGTTTATCTGGTTTTGCGCGTTTTTGAGCATAGCCCAACAGTGGGCAGCGCCGCCTAATTGGGTTTAAACTATTCCTGGCTCCACAAAGTCTGCTCTTCACTTTTTCCCTTAGAACTGCTCTATCTCTTAATTTAAACACCATATTCTCATTCTAAGGCCCTTCACTGGTCCAATTAAGTAATCCTACAAGTTAGCACTATTAAACCATAAGGACTACTTACTCTTTTACTCTCTACGATTACCCTGTCCTCTATTGGTCCGTCTTAAATTCAGTTTCCCTATATTACTCTAGCATGTCCAAAGGTCAGTCAATGGTTTCCTCTCCAGTCCAGCTGGTGAATCTGGGAATTTTGAGGCAATGTTACAACTGTCTCATGTACATGGACAACCCTCTCCTCCTCCAAACAGGTTCAAATATATGTGAGAGATGCAACTATTTAGCCAAACTGGAGGCTGAGCTCTCTCATCTCAAAACTGGTGTAACCAGTCAGGAGGAGAAGGTAACCTCACACAACACAATTCCAGTATCACATAGTCCCACCACATCAGCGAACCAAACACATAAATACACAAAAACGTACTCAGAGGCTCTAAATAAAAATCTACCTAAGCAACAGAGACCTCCAAAGCAGACATCCAAGCAAACGCTACCTCAAAACAAAACACGCACAACACATAACCCACAAAGTCAGTGTGCCAAGCAGCCACAGCCCTTAAGGCTGAATAACACACCTAATACTCTTGTAATAGGTGACTCTATTGTCAGACACACTGACGTCCCACTCACCAGGCTGAATAAAGAGAAGGTCACAGTGAGCTGCCTGTCAGGTGCTAGGATCCGCCACATAACGCAAGCACTCAGGTCACTCCAAAGCAAATACAAATATGACTCAGTCATTGTACATGCTGATGTGAATGACCTGAGACGTACCTCCCTGGACTACATGAAAAGAGACATAGAGGAGCTCTCTGATCATGTAGCCCAGGCTGATATGACCCTGACCTTGAGCAGCATCTTACCCTCACCTAGAATGATGCCACAGTACAAAGACAAAATGATCGATTTTAACAATTGGCTAAAATTTTGGTGTCATTCAAAGGGGATCCAGTGTCTGTCAGCCTGGGATGACATGCTCGACAAGCCACGTTGCTTCGCTAGGGATGGCTTGCACCTGTCACCACTGGGCTTTCGGATATTGGCAAAGGCTCTTGCCACCCCCATAGTGCCTTTTTTAGGCAAGGCTCAAAAGTCAAACCCATCCCCATAGACAGCACAAGGAACAAGAAACTAAGGGTAATGCTGCTAAACGCCAGAAGTCTTAACCTCAAGATGCATGCACTCGAAGCTCTCCTCAGTATGGAGAACATTGAAATCTGTGCAGTGACAGAAACCTGGTTCAAGGCTCCAGAGAGCACCCCAGCACTACCAGGCTATACCTCATATCATGCTTTTCGGCCCCAAAACACAGACCGAACCACAAAAGGAGGGGGAGTTTCCATATTTATCAAGGATATCCACACCTCCAGGTTAGTGGCATTGCACGAAGTATCGGAGACCATCCATGTGCAACTAACAGTGGGCAAGACTGCTTTTCAGTTTATAGCATCCTACAGACCACCCTCCCAAAGTCAGGAATCCCACTCGGCTTTCCTGAAAACATTGGAGAACATGAAGATCTCTCCGAACACCATTATATTGGGTGACTTCAACTACCCAAACATTGACTGGGAGCACAACTCAAGCCCCAGCACCTTAGCCCAAAGGTTCCTGGAAATTATAAACTCAAATGCTATGGAACAACTAGTCACCACTCCCACAAGAGGGGACAACATACTAGACCTGATCATTACCAACATGGGGACTCTATGCTCCACACCAGAAGTATATCCCTCATTGGTAAGATCAGACCATAAATTAATTTCACTGGATGTCCACATCCCGACCCCACCCCCAGCCCAGAAAACCACAGTGAAAAACTTCTCAAAAGCGAACTTCTCACTTCTCAAAACTGAAGTGGAATCCTTCAAGGCCCCAGGGCCAGTGGAAACTACGGCCCAAACTGCAGAATCCTATATAAATGCATTCTACGGACATCTCCAGGAATGCATGGATCATGCTATCCCAAAAAAACCAAGACCCAATCATCCAAAGGCAGGCATCCAGTCTGGTGGACCCCTGCCATAAATAAACTGTACAACAGAAGGAGGAAGCTACTACATGATAGAGCAAAATCCCTAATAGGGAAGGCATCTCTGATCAGTACTAGCAAAAAATTACAATCCCTCATAAAATCCTCCAAGGCCAGCTTCGAGAGAAAAATTGCACAGCACACCAAACACAATCATAAAGCTTTTTCAGTTATGTTAGAAACCTGGGATGCAACTCCCAGACTTGTTCTGAGTTGATTCTAAATGACAAAAAATACACTGAACCCACAGACATCGCCAATATCCTGGCAGACAGGTTCAGTGCAAACTTCTCCACCCCCTGCCCCCCGAAAGAGCAAGTATCTATCCCAGCAGAGGGTTGCCTCCCAAACATCTCTGATGCTCAGGTGAAGGCTGCCCTCTCCAAAGCAAAAAACACTGCTTCCATGGGACCAGATGGCATCCCAGGTTGCATCCTACATGAACTCCAAGAGGAACTAATCCCTCAAATAAAACAGCTATACAATCTCAGCCTCACTACAGGATATGTGCCCACAGAATGGCGTACAGCAACAGTGGTCCCACTCCACAAAGGTGGAGCCTCTACGGACCCTGGAAACTATCGCCCCATAAGCCTGACTAGCTTAGTCTGCAAGGCTATGGAGAGGATCATCATGGAGCTCATAAACAAAGACATTGGGGACCTACAGTCACTAGATCCTACCTAGTTGGCTTTGTCAAGGGCAGATCCTACCTTTTGAACCTGGTAGACTTCTTCAAAACAGTCACCAAAGCCATAGATGAAGGAAAGGTAGTCCACACAGCCTATTTGGACCTTGCAAAGGCATTTGACACAATACCCCACTCGGGCATCATAGATAAGCTATCCAGCTTAAATATAAACCCCTATGACACAAGATGGGTCGCAAACTGGCTCAAAGACAGAACCCACAGAGTGAGAGTTGCTGGAGCCATGTCAGACTCGAAACCGGTCACAAGTGGCATCCCACAGGGTTCTGTCCTGGGACCACTCTTGTTAGGTATATACTTTTCCGAGGTACAGGCAAATGTGGGAGGACTATGGCTCACCAAGTTTGCAGACGACTGCAAACTGGGCGCCATAATCAACTCTCCAGCTGACACAAACATCCTTCAAAAAGGTCTCACAGAGACAGATAACTGGTGCCAGCGCCATGGTTTAAAGCTAAATGCCAAAAAATGTATAGTCATACCCTTTGGCAAAAACAATGTGCCCACAAATTACCACATAGGCGGAAACCCATTAAGTACAGAGAAAGTTATTAGGAACCTGGGGACCCAAGTTGATAGCAATCTCTCCTTTGAAAACCACATTGCCAAAGTGGTTAGAAAGACCTTCTACATAGCCCACCTCATCACGAAGGGTTTCACATCTAGATCAAGAGAGGTAATCGTGCCCCTTTATTCATCCCTCATCAGGCCCATCATAGAATACAATGCCCCTTTTGGGATGTACCTTACCCGACACCTGCAGCAATTAGAAAGACCCCAAAAGTATCTTACCAAGAGGATCAAGGGTCTCAAACAGATGCCATATGCTGCTCGGTTAAAAAAACTCCAGCTCTACTCAGTTGCATACCGCCTACTTCAAGGCAATCTATGCCTGACATAAAAAGCTATGTCAAATCCAGAATTAATGGACATGCTCCACCTCAGTAAATCTAAATCCCTTAGAGCCACACGCTCGAGGGACTTGTACCTCAGCACAGAAATAAATAGAACTTGCTGGAGGGAGAGGTTCATAACCCAGAGGCTCCCTTTGCTCTGGAATAGAATTCCAGTTCATGTGAGGCAGAGCACCTCACTGAATCTCTTCAAGAAGAATCTCGATAGGTGGATGGGGGATCGTAGGTTTGTCCCAGGGATTACTCCCGTGTCACTATTAGATAGAGGCACAGTAAACTAAACCTTAAAAAGGGCACGGTATACTCAAATCAAGGGGTGGCGTAAGCCATACAGAATCGGGCTAGGCTTATAATTGCCCCAGGGCAGATAGCCTAGTATGAACCTATGAACCTATTCAAGAGTGGGGGATGGTGTCAAAGGCTGTGACAAGTTCTATCCCCTTACTCAGTATGTTCTAAACTCTTTAGGGGAGACCTGTGTCATTCTTACTAGGTCATTAGAAACTCTGTATTACTTGATCTCGTATATCCCTGCAGCTAATACCTTGCAAACACCAGAACAAGACACTTAAATTGTCATCTACAAAAAAAAAAAAAAAAAAAAAAAAGCAAGAGAGAGATTTATTACGCAGTGATCCCCCCCATCTATCGCACCCTTCAAGTTAATCATTAAGCAGTTAGATCTGTTATTATCCTTCAAAAAGGACCTTAATGACCGGATGGGTAACCTCAAATTTAACCTAGAATTAATTAAATGGGTCCAGTCCTTCTAGAGGAAGAGGAAAAAGTTCAAAGGTGGCTATTTCCAATGTATTGATCGTTGTGAAAGTAAATTGCCTTGAAACTCCTTTGAATCCTAAGAATGGTTTCTGCTGAATGAGGCTAGATAAGCAGAGCTTTAAGCTCTGCACATTTAATACTCTCATTGGTAGATAGTGCCCTCAGAGATCCCCTTTTTGAATTAGTTCAGTAGCAGGGTTCTTCAAAGAGGCTATGGAGATCATTCTCATTCTATGTACTAACATTTTAGGAACTAGTTTTAACCCACATTGTAGCACCAGAGCTTTGTGGTAACAACTCAGGCATCACAAGGATAATAATTACAAGTCCCCTCCACCTGATATAATGAAACAAAACACGTAACAATGGCACCTATACTTTCTCTTCCTGAAATTCAGAGGTCACCACCACACTATAACATGCCTGACTCATCAGTGCTTCCCTCCCGTCTGATGTTTTATTTTCAAATAACTGCTTACTTAGCGCTTACTGAAACAGACATATGACTTGGCAATGATCATGTCTGACTGCATATCAGACACGGTCATTATAGTGACATCTTACCTTTACTTAAGTCATATTACAAGACGTTCACCCTCCATATTCTAAATTGGTTTGGTAAACTATCTATATTCTGTATCAACGTGTCCAGTCTCTGTATCTCCATGTCCAGCCTCTGTATCTCCATGTCCAGCCCTTTACCACTTTCTGACTGCTGGAACAAGCAAGAGTGTCAAACGTGATGATGTAATTCTGAGTGCAGCTAAGCTATACAGTGATAGTGACTGTACTCAGTTTTATGGAATTTATCACTTTGCCACTTATGAATGGGGCCAACAGTTATGGTATGACTATTATATATTATATACTGTTATTAAAAATGACTATCAAATAATTTGCTCACTCTATGAAAATGCACCCTACCCTGTATATGTAACTTGGATGGGGTTGCACTAAGAGATGAGCACAGCATTCTAAGCTAAAGCAAGGAATTGGCAAAACACCAGCTGCAGCCACATAGCAAATGGAAACATTTCTTTTTTCTAGTGGGTTTGAATTATCCATGTTCCATCCAACTGCTGTAGTAGGTCACACAGTCGAGTTTTACTGAGATGGCATATATACAGATGAGTATTTTTTTAATTATAATAAAAATCATTGCTTATCTTATCTTACATAAAAACACAATTTCTTCTTGATTTGAAACTGATCACTGGCACTGTGTTCTTGTGCACCAAACCTGATCTATGTTTTGTATACCACGAACTGAAGCAAAAGGCAAATATAGCACAAGGTTTGCAACACCCTGACACTCATCCCTTTTAATCTGTAATCGCCATCATGTTATAGTCCCAAAAGATTAATACATTCATCTTACCTGCCAATAAGTCTTGCAAAGACTGGCTGAATGTTTGTAATTGTTGATTGCTTATTCTACCCCTGGCCCTAGTCTGTAGAAATTTTGACAAAAATGTCGCAGCTGCAGAGATGTCTGGTGCCATTTCATTAAGAGGATAAAGTGCAGGGAGCATGTTTATTTTCTAGTTTCAGTACAACAGCTTATTGTGATTTTCTGGTCATTTGTTTTGTCTACTACTGGTCAGGCTTGCATGGGTAACCTATTCGCAGTTATTCGGGCTGAAGTCTATGATTACACTTCATTTGGTGGAAAATTTTCAAACGATGTGAAGTATACAGGTAATATCTGTTCTTTTTAACTTGGTATGGCCCAACAGTACACATACCACACCAGTCCAGCAAGGCAAATACATCACCATAAAAACATCACCTGGTGGGGAAATATAGAGTTTTACAAACAAGGTTAGACATGTTTAAAACACTACTTAATTTCATACTGCTATCTTTGTGACAGTCCTGCCCCCCCAGTCTCTGAGTCTGATTGTCAGGCAGTCAGGCACTGTCTCATTAAACTGATGTCAGCCATAACTTCACATTTTAAATAAAAAAAAAAAAAAAAAAAAAAAAAAAAAGGAACTGAAAGGGCCACTCGGAAATTTGATTTGAGCACCCCATTATTTTGCCCTCAAAACCAGTAAATATTGAGGTGTTTGGTACAGTTGAGAGGTAAGGATCCAATGTCCACACACAATCTACCAGCTACTGTCCATGCCCCTCGGACTTATTCCATTATCACTGGGGGCCAGTTGTGGATCTTGAGGGTGTCCTGGGGGCTTGACTCATCTGTCTTTCCATCTCTGGGGGGATTTTTTTTATGACCTACCCACTCCCTTGGCCCCCTTAATGACCATGTCAATGAGTGCCCTCCCACCTTGGATAGGCATGCCCATCCATTCCCTGCTGCTCTGTCAGTCACCTGAGCTGCTAACTGAACTCAGGTTGGCTCTGCCATAGTCAGGGCTTTATTGCTCTATGGCAGCACAGCCGATGCCCATATTCTCACTAACATCCAATCCAATCTTCTGTCTAAACTGGAACTCACCTATAATAAAATTGCAAGATTTGGCAGTAGCCACCCCTACTGCTCTCACCATCGCCTAGTCTTGGAAAACCTGCAGTGGCTGGAATTTCATCATCAGATACGACTACTCCAGCTTCGCATAGCTCATTCTATCCTTCATGAACCTTCATCCTGTCCCTTTATCTCTCTACCCTCATCCAGCCCTACACTCCCCCACTCGGATCTCTGTAGCTTCCAACAGCATCTTCTGCAAGTTTATGTGCCCACTAAAAATATTGGTAAACTCCTCTACAGCTACTCAGTGGCAAATGCTTGGAATAACCTACCACTAAGTGTTAGACAGATCGCTAACCCTACCTCTTTTAAAACAACACTCAATTGCTTGGAATAAACTACCACTAAGTGTTAGACAGATCGCTAACCCTACCTCTTTTAAAACAACACTCAAATGCTTGGAATAAACTACCACTAAGTGTTAGATAGATCGCTAACCCCACCTCTTTTAAAACAGCACTCAATTGCTTGGA
>NC_056741.1:28446519-28451519 GCF_019279795.1 Protopterus annectens
GAAAAGCCGACAGACCCAAACAAACATCGATTTTTTGCATGTCATCATTGAGCGCATTTGACATACTGCACTAGATGCATACATATATAAGATGGATAGTTATAAACATACACACACACACACATACTATATATATATATATATATATATATATATATATATATATATATATATAGGTCTACTTCTCTTCATCAATAGTACATCACTTCGAAAAAGAGAAATAGACCCACACTTACGCGAAAGTGCACTTAATCGAAAGTGCACTTCTGCGAAGAACGGTTCAACAAATCATTAACTTTACAAATGCACTCTATGAGCACCTGCAAGGATGCATAGATCGTGCCACCCCTAGCAAAACCAAAACTCACTCCTCTAAGAGAAGGAAACCAGTTTGGCGGACCCCTGCAATAAACAGGCTATACAATAGAAGGAGGAAACTAGTTCAGAAAAAAAGCAAATCCCAAGAAGAAAAGGCATCCCTGATCAGTATCAGTAAGAAACTGAGGTCCCTCATGAAATCATGCAAGGCTAACTTCGAAAGAAAAATAGCCAAGGATTCAAAAGGTAACCACAAAGCCTTCTTTACCTATGTTAAGAATCTAAGTGGCAACTCGCAGATATGCACTGAACTAGTGCAAAATAGCACAAAACATACTGAATCTACTGATATTGACAACATCCTGGCAGATAGATTCAGTGCAAACTTCACCCCCTCTCACTTCCAAAAGGGCCCACAACAATACCAGAAAAGTGTAGTGTCCCAAAAATCACAGACGCACAGGTGAAAACAGCCCTTTCAAAACCCAAAAACACAGTGTCAATGGGACCAGATGGTGTCCCAGGCTGCATCTTGCATGAACTAAAGAACAAACTAAACCCCCAACTAAACACGCTGTTCAACCTCAGTCTCTCCACAGGCTACGTGCCCATGGAATAGCGCACAGCAACGGTTATTCCTCTCCACAAAGAAGGGGCCACAACTGACCCTGGTAACTATTGCCTGATAAACCTGACTAGCCTGGTCTGCAAGGCTATGGAGCGCATCATCATGGAACTCATTAACAAAGACATTGGGAACCTCCAAACACTTGATCCAACCCAGTTCAGCTTTGTTAAGAGCAGATCATGCCTACTAAACCTGGTTGACTTCTTCGAGACAGACACCAAGGCCATACATGAGGGAAAGGTGGTTCACACAACCTACCTTGACCTCGCCAAGGCTTTTGACACCATTTCCCACTCGGGTATTACAGAAAAACTCACCAGCCTGAACATAAACCCCTATGCATATGGTTGGGAGGGTGGCCTAATGGTTAAGGTGTTTGCCTTACAAGCACAAGGTGCAGGGTTCGAGTCTCACAAGGGATACTTGGCTAGGCTTCAAATGGCTTGCAAGGGCAGTTAGCCTAGTACTAATCTATGAACCTATGTCACAAGATGGGTTGCCAACTGGCTTACAGACAGAACTCGCACAGTAAGAATAGCGAGCTCCAGGTCCAACTCTAAACCAGTCACAAGTGGTGTCCCGCAAGGCTCAGACCTGGGACCTCTACTGTCCGGCATATACTTCTCAGACAATCCAAACTAAAAAAGCCGTAGGGTGGAATGCGATACTAATTCCAGTTCAACACATGAAAGTGACACCAACCACGTACTTCCCATTCCCTCTTAAATATCTGTTTAACATCTTTATTTAAAGTATTGAACTCCATAATTAATCTTTTTACGTTCTCATTTGTATTTTCATTCTTGTTACCTAAAACATCATTCCTTACGTCTTTTATTCCTTTTATTGGTTGAAATTTATTTTTTCTACCTAGTTCGACCTCCTCTCTTATTGTACTCACAAACTCTGCCGGGTAACCCCTCTCTAAAAACATTGTTTCTAATTTATTACATTCTTGATGAAAATCATTTTCATCACTTGTCATCCTGGAGCCTCTCACAAATTGGCCTTTTACAATATTTTTCTTACAATGATTTGGATGAAAACTATCATAATGCAAGTAAGAATTACAGAATGTGTCTTTTCTAAATACTTTAGTTTCAAATTTTCCATTTTTCTTATAAATTTCCACATCCAAATAATTCACAACTTTTGCATTCATTACATAAGTGAACTTTAAATAATTGGTAGTTAGATTTATATAAGAAAAAAATTCCTTGAATTTTTCTTCACTTCCTATCCAAAATATCACTATATCATCCAAAAATCTGTGATAAAGTGACCAATATTGTCTAAAGGCAGAATTAATTATATATTTCTCTTCCCATTTGCCAAGCACTATATTGGCAAAGGTCGGGGCACAAGCTGCCCCCATTGAGACCCCTGAAATCTGTTTGTAATATTCTCCATTGAACATTAAATAATTGTATTTCAAAATGGAGTCCATTAGGGTCACTACAGTTACTTTTTCTTCATGAGACAGCTTCCTATCTGCATATACACTTTCTTCAAATAATTCCATACCTTCAACATGTGGTATACTAGAGAAGAGGTCTATAATGTCTATTGTAACAAAAATTATTTCTTCTTTATATATATTTGTAGAGAGTTCTCTTAAGAAATCCCATGAATCTCTTAAAATAGTTTCATTTTTCACCCATAGGTGTTTAACTTTATTATCCACATATTTAGCTAATGGGGTAATTTTTGCTCCTTCTCCTGAAACTATTGGCCTTAAAGGGGGATCGATCTGATTCTTATGAATCTTGGGTATGCCAAACATTGTTGCTACCCTTGGCTTTTTTACCTCTAAATATTTATAAGTTTTAATGTCAATAGCTTTGTCCATTAATAGATTTTCTAGTACCATATCAATTTTCTTATATGCTACTGCCAACTCATTTTTAGAGGCTATCGGATATTTTCTTTCATCTAAAAGTATAGAATACATTTTAGTTTCGTACATAGTGTTCTCCATAATAACAATCCCTCCCCCTTTGTCCGGTTTCATTACCCTTACTTTGGAATTTTCCATTATTTCATTCAAAACTTCCCATTCCTCTTTCTTCATGTTAGTTATGTATTTGATCTTACCCTTGTCCTTCATTTCTAATTTTCTAATTTCTTTTTCTAGAACGTTCTCAAAATTTTTTATTTGAGGTGCTAAAGGTGGATTAAATACAGAACTCCTAGTTAATTCACCAGTTACAATTTTATTTCCTTCCATACCCATTTTAGAAGCTAAAACAGTTAAATTTATTTTTCTAGTGAATAACTTAATGTCTAAAATTGTACCAGTCACATTTCCTTTTTTCACTGGGTTGTATTTCAAACCTTTGCTAAAAAGACCAAAATGTTCATTTCTTAAAATAATGTTACTAAAATTATAAATAGTGAATCCTTCAAAATTGCTCTTAAATTCATTCTCAAAATTTATAGTCTCTCCAGCATTTATATTATTAATGGGAACTGGGGTACTATCTAATAATGTCTCCCCCTCCCCCTTCTCCCCCCCCTCACCTGAAAATTTCTTTCTCTGTTATAAGGTCCATAATGCTCTTGATTATTTGCTTCTAAGGGTGGAAATTCAATGTCATAATCATGCTCAACATTCCTTATTTCTCTATTCCCATCATTATTAGCCTTATTATTATAATTATTCCTAAAATTACCTTTCATATTAAAAATTGTTGGTTTTGGATAACTACTATTACTTGCATATTCTTTTATGTCCCTATTTAACTTTCCCATTTTTCGTTTTATAATGTCTTCACATTTCAAGTCTATTTCATTTCTCATTTTAAAATATCTCTCTCTTTCTTGTTTAATGCCAAAAATAAGATCTTGTTTAATATTAGTGTCCAGCTCATTAATTTCTTGTTCAATTACATTTAATTTCTTTTCATTTTCCTCAATAATGAGTTGTACAATTTCTAGTCCACATCTATTGAAAGCTTTAACCAAATCTTCATGAAACACAGACCCTACTTGCACATTATTTGGGTATTTATAAACCCTGAGTCCCTTAGGGACTATTTCTTTAATTAAACATTCATTCAGGTATGCATTTTCTATCCTTAACGTTCTAAATTTCAACATTAATTCATATAATTTGTCAAGCTTTTCAATATATGTTGTACCATCACTATTTATCACATTTACAGTGTCACTTTCAATGTTAAACAGATAGTCCTTCTTTAACCACTCATTAGTGGTTTTAGGGTTCGAAACAACAGTACCTTTAGTATCTTGCCGTATTTTGGGTCTAGCCCCTTTGTCCATAGTACCATGGTAATTATATTCTTGTACTTCTCCTTCAACTTCCAAAGCCCTCGGTGTTCTCATGGGGTTAAAATTAGATGTCTCCATTTCTCCAGGGTCGCCGGCTTCAAGTGTGTCGCCTATAAGCTCCCTCTTCCGCTTAACGGCTTGCCCGTTACTCCCCTCATTAAATAAAACCTCCGAGTGCACTGCTCCCCGTCCTGGAAGCAAGCTCTGGCAAAGGGGCGTAAGCAAGTCGATCAGTTCGGTTAACTGACCTATAAGCTTGCAAGTTTGCCCCATCTCTTCCTGTCCTTCCGAACCCATACCAGCAAGGTTACGTAAAGCAAAACCACTCTCCACAAAATCACAAAAAAACAAAAGTAGTGTGGCTTTTCACCAATAACCAAACAATCCAAACTAAAAAAGCCGTAGGTTGGAATGCGATACTAATTCCAGTTCAACACACGAAAGTGACACCAACCACATACTTCCCATTCCCTCTTAAATATCTGTTTAACATCTTTATTTAAAGTATTGAACTCCATAATTAATCTTTTTACGTTCTCATTTGTATTTTCATTCTTGTTACCTAAAACATCATTCCTTACGTCTTTTATTCCTTTTATTGGTTGAAATTTATTTTTTCTACCTAGTTCGACCTCCTCTCTTATTGTACTCACAAACTCTGCCGGGTAACCCCTCTCTAAAAACATTGTTTCTAATTTATTACATTCTTGATGAAAATCATTTTCATCACTTGTCATCCTGGAGCCTCTCACAAATTGGCCTT
>NC_056741.1:28456519-28485731 GCF_019279795.1 Protopterus annectens
TATATGCATGAAAGATGCGGGTTGGACCTTCATTTTTGGAGGTAAACCACTTCATACACTCCATGCAAGGGACTGTCACCCTCACACCACCTTTACTTAAATAATAAAATCCAAGGTCATAGAACCTCAAAGAAAATAATGTCTTCCTTCACCACGACATGTTATAATTTTATTCTTCAGCTCATTCAGATACAGCTTGGCAGCACAGACAATGATCTCCTTTGAAGTATATTTACAGTAAACTTATACAGACTACCAGATACAAGGACCAGACCTAATTGTTTTCTGCCTGTCTTGGCTTAGAAGAACAAGTTAATGAAAAGGCACTGAAAAAAAAATGCCTTTTATCATGACTTATAGACAAAAATGATCACCAGATCAAAGGCCCCAAGAAGAGCAATTGGAAAAACAAATATAGTCAACGTGTTTAATTTGTGTATAAGAAACCCATTACTCCAGGTATCTTCCTTGGGAATCAGAGATGTCAGGGCTGTACAAAAGTACAATGTTCTCCAGAGTTTTCTGTTCCTCCAAACCTCAAGACAGCAGTCCGTGTCTGTGGGAACACTTTAACATTCTTGTCCCTTTAGGACTGAGTTTTTTTTTCTCCTTTGGGAGCTAATTAATGAGAGAAAGATTAAATATAGCAGTCATAGAGGAGGCTCTTTCATAAACCATGTGTATAATAAAAATAAAATCCAAAAAAATGCTCACGTGTTATTCCACTTCCCACAAAATGTACTGTTGCTAAGTAGAAAAAAGAAAATGTGTGGGAAGCAATGTGCAGAGTAGGTTTTAAATCCCAAGTAGTTCACATAAAGTTCCAAATACAACACGAATCAGGTTGAGATGTCTCCTCAATGTAAAGAGCCTATGCAGGCAATTGCTGACACCCAAAACCAGCGGGTGTGTTCCTCTTCCTAGTAGTTCAGCCACAAACTCTTGTTAGTGCAACTCCACAAAACTATAGCTTGTCATGCACAATCAGGTAAATACAAGCGTTAAGCGGAGGTTATAAATATTTATTGAATAAAAACGGCAAGCGCTTTCAACTTGTGGTCTTCTTCAGGCCAATAACAACTAAAGTGCTTGGTGCAAGCATTTAAATATACAAACATTAAAAATGCAATGATGTCACATCCTCAATTAGTTGAAGTGCATGCATTGTTTAAAAATTAAAGGGACAGGAAGTGCTGCCCTAATTTCAAGCATAGCTTGTTGTAAGCAGCTTCTAAAATCATGAATAAAACATAAAAATATATATAGAGAGCATAAAAATATATGGCATATATATATATATATATAGTCAGCCATACTGTATTGCTAAACAATCAATCTTATAAACATGCTTTATACATAAAAAAATGATATTTCTATTCTTTTAACAGAGCTAAAAAAATGTGCATCCACACGTGTCATGTGTGGAATGCATACATCCAAATATCCATGTCATGTACTAAAGGAGGTGGAACAGAGAGATGGAACTGGGATGTTGTATGTGTGCATTTGTAAAAAATATGTATAAGCGGATACGCATAAAGTATGTATGTGTATGTCTATATGTGTAAATATAAATAATAAATATATAATAAATATACACATATAAAGACAGTTGACAATAAGACTATGTGATATAATATCAATGCCCTAAATGAATGCTATGCAAAAGGGGAAAGGGGGGAGGTGTATGTGGGGGGGGAGGAGGGGAGAAGTGACAAGATTAAAGGAAGTGTGGAAAGGGAATGAATGTGAAGGATGGGGGGCGGAGAAGTTAAGAAAAAAGTGAATGAAACAAATAGAAAGTAGATAAGTATGAGATATATAATGCTCAATGGCGTAGTGACCTAGTAACTGAAGCAAAGGAGACCAAATGGATTATCAGACTTAGAGCTGATTGTCACCCTGGCCTCAATGACAGGGTATCCATCAAACCCATGCTGAAATCTAGGTCACTACGCCATTGAGCATTATATATCTCATACTTATCTACTTTCTATTTGTTTCATTCACTTTTTTCTTAACTTCTCCCCCCCATCCTTCACATTCATTCCCTTTCCACACTTCCTTTAATCTTGTCACTTCTCCCCCCCCCCACATACACCCCCCCCTCCTTTCCCATTTTGCATAGCATTCATTTAGGGCATTGATATTATATCACATAGTCTTATTGTCAACTGTCTTTATATGTGTATATTTATTATATATTTATTATTTATATTTACACATATAGACATACACATACATACTTTATGCGTATCCGCTTATACATATTTTTTACAAATGCACACATACAACATCCCAGTTCCATCTCTGTTCCACCTCCTTTAGTACATGACATGGATATTTGGATGTATGCATTCCACACATGACACGTGTGGATGCACATTTTTTTAGCTCTGTTAAAAGAATAGAAATATCATTTTTTTATGTATAAAGCATGTTTATAAGATTGATTGTTTAGCAATACAGTATGGCTGACTATATATATATATATATATATATATATATATGCCATATATTTTTATGCTCTCTATATATATTTTTATGTTTTATTCATGATTTTAGAAGCTGCTTACAACAAGCTATGCTTGAAATTAGGGCAGCACTTCCTGTCCCTTTAATTTTTAAACAATGCATGCACTTCAACTAATTGAGGATGTGACATCATTGCATTTTAATGTTTGTATATTTAAATGTTTGCACCAAGCACTTTAGTTGTTATTGGCCTGAAGAAGACCACAAGTTGAAAGCTTGCCGCTTTTATTCAATAAATATTTATAACCTCCGCTAACGCTTGTATTTACCTGATTGTGCATGACAAGCTATAGTTTTGTGGAGTTGCACTAACAAGAGTTTGTGGCTGAACTACTAGGAAGAGGAACACACCCGCTGGTTTTGGGTGTCAGCAATTGCCTGCAAAGGCTCTTTACATTGAGGAGACATCTCAACCTGATTCGTGTTGTATTTGGAACTTTATGTGAACTACTTGGGATTTAAAACCTACTCTGCACATTGCTTCCCACACATTTTCTTTTTTCTACTTAGCAACAGTACATTTTGTGGGAAGTGGAATAACACGTGAGCATTTTTTTGGATTTTATTTTTATTATACACGTTGTTGCTCACGTATATTCCATGGCAGAGTCAAAATCTATTGACACTCCGATTGAACTTTCGTATACACTGGAAGTATTACTTAGTCAAAGGGAAACCAACAGAGAGAGCAAGACTAGGTTTCAGGATGTAATAACTGGTGAAGTAAATCCACTTTTGCACTATCATGCTCCTACTGAGACAGATGACAATGGGACCTCAGAAAAGGAATACCATGGATTAACGACACTTGTACAGGAGATGGAAGGGGACTTTCTCAGACTTAAACGCCTCCAGTTACAACGCCAACATTTCAAGGTGTGCATTGCACGCAAAATTGTACCCAGGGGCCTGAGGATTCTTAAAATGCCCATCACAGGTACTGTTTATAAAGATCTGCTGTGCATGTGGCAGCAGATTAACCTTGAAACTAGCATTAAATATATGGAACTTTTGAATAAGTACTTTTTGCCTCAAGAAATTTCTTTGAGGGAAAATATTCAGCAACAACAACTAAGCTTATATAATATGTATCCTAAACAAGTAATAGATGTGTATATGGATAAAATGTTGGATAATGTGTTTATGTACGAAAAGAGATTATTACAGCAAAAAATGTGATAAGATTAAGAGGGACACTGACGATTTTAAAAAGGGGAATGTCTTCACTTGGCCCAGGGTGAACAATACAGTGAAGAATTTTGACAACAACCCCCCAGACCCCCCTATACAACAGAAAGACAGGCAAGGCAATAGTAATAGTGATGTTAATATAAAAGCTAACCTACCACAAGGTGGTGGGAAGCGGAACCTGGTGGTTACTGCAGCTATGGTACACCACGATGGTATAGACATACAAAGCATGTCACCCATTAGCAATATACACAATATTTCCGTTCTTGAGGAAGCTAATACTCGTATAGACATATGTGAACATATTGATACAAATAGTGATAGTACTAGCAAAGGTAGTCTTGAAGTAGGAAAGAAAAAATCAAATGTACCCTTGGATAGCACATCGAACCATGGCTTCCCCCATACAGCCCCTTTCCCAATTGCATCACAATGGAGAGGTGGGGGAGGGGGAGAGAACAGTCAATGAGCAGAGGCCGACAGAGAAAGAGGCCAGCAGACCATCCACAGCCAGGACCTACTATAAAGAAATTATGGCAAGGGAGCAAGAATCATTAATTTGGAATATATCCAAGAAAACACTTTCCTTGGATGAATGTTATGTATTAGAGAAAGGTACTACATTCATTCCTTCTCAGAAAAGTGATATTACTGATAATATCATTGATCTTAAATTGTTCACTCGTAACTTACAGATTAAACTTGATTTTGCTGGTACTACATCAGAATTACATAAATTTAGGAAACCTAGCACATATGTCCCGAATAACCATCCATTGATAGAAGCATTTTCAAAGTTGGTGGAGAAAGATCTATATGCAAATGATAGTTTTAATAAAAGTAAGAAGTGGACAGGGAATCTCAACCCCGCACAGAGAAGAGCACTGAATAACTTAAGGAATGATAGTAGCATTATGTTAAGACCGGCCGACAAAGGGGGCCCCATAGTAGTGATGGACATGGAATACTACAAAACCAAGATGCATTTGATGCTTGGAGATATAAAATTTTATGAGAAGATTGACACACATACACTTAGTATAATTATGAATAGGGTCACAACCAAACTTGAAGTTTTATTACTTGAAGGGAAAATTAACGAAGAACTGTACAGATATTTCATTGTAGAACATCCAATCATACCTTGTATACAAGGGATGCCCAAGATCCATAAAGATGGGAGAGACCCCCCAATGAGACCAATTGTGGCCGGGAGAGGGTGGGTAACGGAACCCATATCGCTCTATCTAGAATACTTATTGAGACCAATCGTTAATAAGTATGAACATATATTGAGAGACACAAAACAGTTCCTACTGATGTTATATGACAAGACACATACAGTTAAGGAAGGTGAGAGGGATATACTAGTCACCCTAGATGTACAGTCTTTATTCACTGTCATTCCGAATTTGGATGGCATTACCTGTATTAGTCAATGCTTAGAGAAAGAAGGTACATTCTCTATGAGCAAGATTGAAGTTATCTGTGAACTCATGGAGTTAGTACTTATGAACAATGTGTTTATATTTGACAATCAGTTATACATTCAAAAGGATGGCGTAGCTATGGGCACTTCTTGTGCCAATAGCTACGCCAACCTTGTCATGGCATGCTGGGAGTTTAACTCTCTATTTGAGAACACTGCATATCAGAATTATGTGTCATTTTACACCCGTTTCATTGATGACCTTTTTATTATTTGGAAAGGAGACGAACAACAACTTTTAGAATTTCACAGAGATATAAACACCCACACGGACTATCTCAAGTTTACAATGGATAACTCAACAGAGCTGATATCATTCCTGGATGTTTATATTCAGAGATTGCCGAGTGGCCTCTTGAACACAGGTGTGCATAGGAAAAGCTGCTATCGTAATCATCTATTACATCGCAGTAGCATGCATCCAGCACATGTTTTTAACAACATTGTCAGAGGACAAGCTATGAGGATATCTAGATTACACTCTGATAATGTAAGCTTTGATAGTAGAATGTCTGAATTGAGGAATATGTTTTTGGATAGAAGCTACTCACCTGATGAAATAGATGCCAACATGAAAGATATAAATGAGCTGAGGAAAGGTAGAGCGTTTCCATACTTTGCTAATAGAAATGATGGATGCAAAGAATTGGACGCAACACATGATAGCAGTGATAGACTTAGGATACCAATATTTTACACACAGGATGTTAGATATGTGAAGGACATTTACAGGAAGCACTGGGACATTCTTCTCACTGATTTAGATATATCAGGAGTGATTGATCACTCTCCTAGGTTCACATATAAGAACAAACATAACCTATATAGGATGTTATGTGGACCGAACAGAATATGTGAAACTGTGAGCTGTGTGAAAAGCAGCATGACCAGGAAATGTAGTAGATGCAATTATTTAATTTCATCAAAGAAACAGATAGCTTTATACATCCAAACACAGGACAGGAATTTGTTTTTACAGCTGCGGCCTCCTGTGATACTACACATGTAGTTTATTTAGCGACCTGCACACAGTGCTGTGCGTTCTATATAGGTAAAACTGACCGCAAATTGAAAGAGAGAATTAGAGAACACATATACAAGATCAGAGTGGCCTCACCATGCAGTGCATTGTCGAAACATGTAATTAATACTTCTAAACAACACACATTTAAGTTTCAAGTGATACAGGTGAATGAACCCACATTGAGGAGAGGTGACATCCAGAATTTAACTGAAGCAAAGGAGACCAAATGGATTATCAGACTTAGAGCTGATTGTCACCCTGGCCTCAATGACAGGGTATCCATCAAACCCATGCTGAAATCTAGGTCACTACGCCATTGAGCATTATATATCTCATACTTATCTACTTTCTATTTGTTTCATTCACTTTTTTCTTAACTTCCCCCGCCCCCCCCATCCTTCGCATTCATTCCCTTTCCACACTTCCTTTAATCTTGTCACTTCTCCCCCACATACACCCTCCTTTCCCCTTTTGCATAGCATTCATTTAGGGCATTGATATTATATCACATAGTCTTATTGTCAACTGTCTTTATATGTGTATATTTATTATATATTTATTATTTATATTTACACATATAGACATACACATACATACTTTATGCGTATCCGCTTATACATATTTTTTACAAATGCACACATACAACATCCCAGTTCCATCTCTCTGTTCCACCTCCTTTAGTACATGACATGGATATTTGGATGTATGCATTCCACACATGACACGTGTGGATGCACATTTTTTTAGCTCTGTTAAAAGAATAGAAATATCATTTTTTTATGTATAAAGCATGTTTATAAGATTGATTGTTTAGCAATACAGTATGGCTGACTATATATATATATATATATATATATATATGCCATATATTTTTATGCTCTCTATATATATTTTTATGTTTTATTCATGATTTTAGAAGCTGCTTACAACAAGCTATGCTTGAAATTAGGGCAGCACTTCCTGTCCCTTTAATTTTTAAACAATGCATGCACTTCAACTAATTGAGGATGTGACATCATTGCATTTTTAATGTTTGTATATTTAAATGTTTGCACCAAGCACTTTAGTTGTTATTGGCCTGAAGAAGACCACAAGTTGAAAGCGCTTGCGTTTTATTCAATAAATATTTATAACCTCCGCTTAACGCTTGAATTTACCTGATTGTGCATGACAAGCTATAGTTTTGTGGAGTTGCACTAACAAGAGTTTGTGGCTGAACTACTAGGAAGAGGAACACACCCGCTGGTTTTGGGTGTCAGCAATTGCCTGCATAGGCTCTTTACATTGAGGAGACATCTCAACCTGATTCGTGTTGTATTTGGAACTTTATGTGAACTACTTGGGATTTAAAACCTACTCTGCACATTGCTTCCCACACATTTTCTTTTTTCTCTTTCATAAACCACACACAAAAGCTAGATATCAGGTCAGTTTGTGATATTAAATATGACCTTGAACGTCCTCATGCAATATATAGATATACAGATCGACAGACAGATAGATACATAGCTAGATATTAATTCTCACTAAAACTTAAAGCCAGTTTCTGATAAAAATAAACGTTTTTAGCTGCCATTGCCAGTGCTGGATTAAAAAAGGGTGATTTTGGTGGTTGTGTGGGGCCCACAGCTCTAGTAAGACCCATGGGCAACCAACAAAATAATTTATTTGTTTTAAGTTTTGTTACGCTCATCATTGCTAACTTGTTTTAGTTAGCTTATGTGGTGAGCCTAATCCATAGCATTAAAGCTTAAAAAAGTTAAAAGGTTGACACTGTGTGGGTATTTTCCTACATATACTTGCAATTCCTACCACATTCATAGCATGGGCCAGTGACATTAATTTATTTGATGTACTTCTTTCTATGTAAACCCATCCTTCTTTATATAGAAATAAGCAAACAAATAAATAACTTAGTAGTACTCGATGATCCTCTGTACTGCACCATATCTTAGAGACCATAACCTTCTCATTATTCATTGGGAAGGCAGCAAGCAGAATGCTTGAAAATTTTAGATTGTATAGTGGAGAGTTGCAAAGGAGCACCATAACGTGAGGCATGTAGGCAACCATATACAACGTCGACATTGATAAATACAGTCTAGGGCTGACGCATGCAGTCACATGTAGATACTGCTAAATATAGTGAGTGAGGAGTTGCACACTGCCCATGTGTAATACAGTCACATGTAGATCACTGCCACACACTGCCATTGAGTAGTTGCACAGCGCCACTGTATAGAACAGTCAGATGTAGATCACTGCCACACACAGCCATTGAGTAGTTACACAGTGCCACTGTATGGTACAGTCACATGTAGATCACTACTACACACAGCCATTGAGTAGTTACACAGTGCCACAGGGTAGTGTAATCACATGTAGATCACTGTTACACAGAGCCTCTTTTCTGTAGAGTCATATGCAGATTGTCATACAGTGCAACCATACTGTATGGTCACATTTAAATCCCTTCTGTCTAGTGTAAGTAGATATACTCAAATGCAGGTAATTTTGCACAATGTTACTGTACAAGATGACCATGTACTGAGCTCTGCAGTGTAGTGACTCTTTGTGGTATAACTACTTACAGATCATTAGTATGTAGGACATTTAAGACTGCATGCAGATCTCTGCTACATAACTTTACATGCCACTTATAGATTATTGTCATGTGGTGGCCTGTACAATACAGTCACAGGTAGATCATTGCTGCACAATGCTTCTTTGCAGACTGCTGCATGCAGCAGTGAAACACAGCATCACTGGTACAGGCACATACCTGTTACACAGAACAATCACATGTAGATCTATTTTACATAGTATTACTGCACAATACAGTGGCATGCAGTTTTTTTTTCTACCCCATGTCACTGCACCCTACAGTCACATACAGACTGTTGCTAGACAGTGCTGCTGCACAGTACAAGTGCATAATGATTACTGTTAATGCTATTTCAGAGTAAAGTCATTGCAAATCACTGCTAGACAGCATCACAAAGGAGTGCACTGATATGTTGAGCACTGTTTCTGTCACTGCACATGCAGTCTTATGCAGATTACTGTAAATCATTGTCAATATACTGTACAGTCACATGTAGATCATGGCTACACAATGTCCCTACACAGTGCAGTTAGATGCTGAACACAGTGCAGTGTTACTGCACAATGCAATCTGCTGCACAATACAATCTGTTACACAGTGCTCCAATACATTATACTCACAAGTGCATTGCTGCTGTAATAGCATCAACAATGTAGTCTCAGACATATTACTAATATATGGTGTCAATTGCTGACTGCAGTGGCATGCAGATCACTGTTTCACAGCCACATGCAGATCTTTGCTATATAGCTTGACTGCATCACTAGTGCACAATGCTATTGCACAGTACAGACGTGTAGATCATATGTGCACAATGTCAGTACACAATATGATCACATTAACAGTAAAAATATCTAAACATACAATTCTGACAAAATAGAAGTTATAAGGAAGGTTTCTTCTCTTCCCCCACTGCTGTGCAACCTCACATTTGATATATATAATTACCAGGGGGTTTGGGGAGTGATGGGGGCTTGCCTCCCCTCTAAAAACATTGACAAAATGTGGTTCCAGTTTGACAGATTTTTCAATGTTTTTTCTATGAGGTTAGATTTTGCCACATTTTTCATTGTTTTTGTGGGAGGGCAAGCACCCCTAATCACCATGTGGGGGGTGTTGCACCACTCATACCCTTGCTAATTATATATGCCAATGCTGAGGTCACACAGCAGTGTGAAAAGGGAATAAACCCTTCCCTACTATAATTTCCATCTTGTCAGTATTTTGTGGTCGATATTTTGTAGTTTTCCTGTAGTTAGATATTATGCAGTCAGTCTTCTGACTGTTGATTAAATAAAGGATATATTAAGTACTGACAACTCATTCTCACACACACGCACACACATACACACACACACACACACACACACACACACACACACACACACACATATATATATATATTTCTATAAGCATATATCTATATATCTGTCATATATATATATATATATATATATATATATATATAAATATATATATATATATATATATATATATATATATATATATATATATATATATATATACATACAACAAATCTTCCACAAAGGTAGAAAAAGTTCACAGGAGATCCAGGTACCTTTTTTTGAGAATGCAAAGAGAAAAATTCCAAAAGTCTATGAAAAAGCAGGCAGCAGGTTACTTCCAAAGGCTTTATTGACAAGTCACACACAAGCGGTTTCACCAACAGGCTTCTTCAGGTGTATCCAAAAACTAAAAACATCCCTGCATTTATACTAAGCAACATCCAATTAACCAATCAAACAATTAAATATTTAAAGAAGCAATTTTTTAAAACAGCATTCCTATATCATATACATATATATAAAACATATAAGCTATTAAAGCTAATATAATACTATTGTTTCTATATTCAAATATTTTAAAACTGTAAAACACTTGCATCAGTACATGCAGTTCATATTCAAATTTCAAAAAATAATACTAAAAATAATAAAAAATAGTAGCTACCTAAATAAAGCCCTACTTTTTAAAAGTGGCTTTAATGGTATGTGGTCATTTAGACCATGACCAGATAAACTAAGTGAGAGGAATCACATTTGGCACTGATGTTAAAATTAAACAATCTGCCTGTATCTGGATGTACATGATTACTATCCAGATTAATATACTTGCAAAACTGACATTTAAGACAGGGTCTAGTGCCTTTATCATTATTGGATGAAATATAATTTCTAGGGCCACACAGGTGCCTTTTCAAAGATTTCTTGTTCTTAAAAGTAAATTCAGGACATACATTTATAAATTTACTAATTTGTCTATCTGATGTCAAAATTTTCCAATGCTTAATAATATTAGTGTAACACCCAATATCTCTTGATAACTAAAACATATTTTTAATGATTGTGCACTTTTAACAAAACTTGACTTGATTCTGAGCCACATTTTTGAAGATGAACTGGGGGTGCATACTGTCCCTCCTAAGCAAATTATTGACATGGCATTCTTTCTAAAACATTTTGACGTTTAAGTCACCTGTGGTCATCATCATCATCATCTTTCGGCTTTTCCTGTTAGGGGTTGCCACAGTGGATCATCTCTTTCCATTTCTTCCTATCCTCTGCATCTTGCTTTGTCACACCAACTGCCTGCATGTCCTCTCTCACCACGTCCATAAACCTTATCTTAGGCCTTCCTCTTTTCCTCTTACCTGGCAGCTATATCCTTAGCATCTTTTTCCCAATATACCCATCATCCCTCCTCAGCACATGTCCAAACCAACGCAATCTCGTCTCTCTTGCTTTGTCTCCAATCTGTCCAACATGAGCTGACCCTCTAATATACTGCTTCCTAATCCTGTCCATCCTAGTCACACCGAGTGCAAATCTTAACATCTTTAACTCTGCCACATCCAGCTCTGACTCCTGCCTTTTTGTCAATTCCACTGTCTCCAACCCATATAACATAGCTGGTCTCACTACCCTCTTGCAGACCATCCCTTTCACTCTTACTGGTACTCGTCTGTCACAAATCACTCCTGACACTCTTCTCCACCCATTCCACCCTGCCTGTACTCTCTTCTTCACCTCTCTTCCACATTCACCATTACTCTGAACTGTTGATCCCAAGTACTTAAACTCGTCCACCTTTACCAACTCTACTCCCTGCATCCTCACCATTCCTCTACCCTCCCTCTCATTTACACACATATATTCTGTCTTAGCCCTGCTGACCTTCATTCCTCTGCTCTCTAGAGCATATCTCCACCTCTCCAGAGTCTCCTCAACCTGATTCCTACTCTCACTACAGATCACAATGTCATCTGCAAACATCATAGTCCACGGGGCCTCCTGTCTGATCTCATCTGTCAACCTGTCCATCACCACTGCAAATAAGAAAGGACTCAGAGCTGATCCTTGATGTAATCCCACCTCCACCTTAAATGGATCTGTCACTCCCACTGCAGTCCTCACCACTGTCACACTACCCTCGTACATATCCTGTACCACTCTTACATACTGCTCGGCCACTCCCGACTTCCTCATACAATACCATAACTCTTCTCTAGGCACCCTGTCATATGCTTTCTCCAAGTCTACAAAGACACAATGCAACTCCTTCTGACTTTCTTTGTATTTCTCCAATAACACTCCCAGAGCAAACATTGCATCTGTAGTGCTCTTTCCTGGCATGAAACCATACTGCTGATCACTAATCATCACCTCCCTTCTTAACCTAGCTTCTACTACTCTTTCCCATAACTTCAAGCTGTGACTGATCAATTTTATCCCTCTGCAGTTACTGCAGCTCTGCACATCACCCTTATTCTTAAAGATAGGTACCAAAACACTTTTTCTCCACTCCTCAGGCATCCTGATTTTCCATAATTTCATTAAACAATCTAGTTAAAAATTCCACTGTCATTTCTCCTAAGCACCTCCATGCTTCCATTGGTATGTCATCTGGGCCAACAGCCTTTCCATTCTTCATCCTCTTCATAGCTGTCCTTACTTCCTCCTTGCTAATCTGTTTCACTTCCTGATTCACTATCCCCACATCATCCAACCTTCTTTCTCTCTCATTCTCTTCATTCATCAGCCTCTCAAAATACTCTTTACATTTACTCAACACACTTGTGAGTACCTTTCCCTCACTATCCTTATCACCCTTACTTGCTGCACATCTTTCCCAGCTCTGTCCCTCTGTCTAGCCAATCAGTAAAGGTCCTTTTCTCCCTCTTTAGTGTCCAATCTCTCATACAACTCTCTATATGTCTTATCCTTAGCTTTCGCCACCTCTCTCTTTGCCATGCGCCTCATCTCCTTATACTCATGTCTACTTTCTTCATCTCTTTGACAATCCCACTTCTTCTTCGCCAGCCTCTTCCTCTGTATACTCTCCTGTACTTCCTCATTCCACTACCAGGTCTCCTTGTCCTCCTTCCTCTGTCCAGATGTCACACCAAGCACCTTTCTAGCAGTCTCCCTTACTAGTTCTGCTGTAGTTACCCAGCTATTCAGTAACTCTCCACTGCCTCCCAGTGCCTGTCTTAACTCTTCCCTAAACTCCACTTCACAATCACCCTTTTTTAACTTCCACCATTTAATCCTTGGCACAGCTTTCACACTCCTCCTCCTCTTCTTGATCACCAACATCATCCTACAGACCACCATTCTATGCTGCTTAACTACACTTTCCCCTGCCACCACTTTACAGTCTCCAATCACCTTCAGACTGGCCCTCCTACATAAGATATAATCCACCTGTGTGCATCTTCCTCTACTCTTGTACATCATCCTATGCTCCTCCCTCTTCTTAAAATACGTATTCACCGCAGCCATGTCCATCCTTTTTGCAAAATCCACAATCATCTGACCTTCTGCATTCCTCTCGTTAACACCATACCTACCCATTACTTCCTCATCCCTTCTGTTCACTTCACCAACATGCCCATTAAAGTCTGCTCCAATCACTAGTCTCTCACCCTTGGGTACACTCACCACAACTTCATCCATGTCACTCCAAAATTTCTCTTTCTCATCCATCGCACACCCAACTTGTGGAGCATATGCACTAACAACATTCATTCATTACACCATCAATTTCGAGCTTCATAAACATCACTCTGTCAGACACTCTCTTCACGTCTAAAACACTCTTGGCATATTGTTCCTTTAGTATAACCCCTACCCCATTTCTCCTGCCATCCACACCATGATAGAACAATTTGAACCCGTTTCCTAAACACATGGCCTTACTTCCCTTCCATCTGGTCTCTTGCACGCACGATATATCAACCTTCCTTCTCTCCTTCATATCAGCTAGCTCTCTTCCTATACCAGTCATACTGCCAACATTCAAAGTTCCTACCCTCACTGCTACACTCCTAACCTTCCTCCTCTCTTCCTGCCTTCGGGCATGCCCTCCTCTTCTCCTTCGGCCAACAGTAGCTCAATTTCCACCAGCATCCTGTTGGCTAACAGTACTGGTGGCAGTCATTGTTAACCCGGGCCTCGACCGATCCGGTATCTTTTTATGATATGGGGGGGCCCCATTGAGAAATTAAGTTTGTTTAATGATTACATCAATGCCTCCACAAGTTTTCTTAAGTTCACTATGAACCATTCAGAAAATGAAATAAGTTTTCTGGATGTTTTGATTATGCAAGATACCACAGGTGACTTAAATGTCAAAATGTTTAAGAAAGAATGCCATGTCAATAATTTGCTTAGGAGGGACAGTATGCACCCCCAGTTCATCTTCAAAAATGTGGCTCAGAATCAAGCCTATAGAGCCTCTAGATTTAATGCCATGGAAGATGAATTTGCAAACCAATTGGACATAGTGGAAAATGATTTATTAGAGAGGGGTTATGATAAAAAATTAATTGATCATAGTATTAGTACAGTGAAAAAAGTGAGACATAGTAGGGCCAAACCCTATTTCTCTAAACAAACCGATGAGAAAAATGAAAGTTTTGTTAAAAGTGCACAATCATTAAAAATATGTTTTAGTTATCAAGAGATATTGGGTGTTACACTAATATTATTAAGCATTGGAAAATTTTGACATCAGATAGACAAATTAGTAAATTTATAAATGTATGTCCTGAATTTACTTTTAAGAGCAAGAAATCTTTGAAAAGGCAACTGTGTGGCCCTAGAAATTATATTTCATCCAATAATGATAAAGGCACTAGACCCTGTCTTAAATGCCAGTTTTGCAAGTATATTAATCTGGATAGTAATTATGTACATCCAGATACAGGCAGATTATTTAATTTTAACATCAGTGCCAAACGTGATTCCTCTCACTTAGTTTATCTGGCCACGTGTAAAATCTGCAATAAATTTTACATAGGCAAAACAGATAGAATGTTAAAAGATACGGTCAGGGAGCATATTTACCATATTAAAAAAAGGGAGTCTATTTAATGCACTAGCGAAACATGTTAAAGACACCAATACAGAACATTGTTTTAGCTTCAGAGTAATAGATAGGTATTTTGAAAATATAAGAGGAGGTGACACTAGGACATGAACAGATAATTTAGAACTGGAATGGATAGTGACATTGAGAGCTGACCATGGTCATGGTCTAAATGACCACATACCATTAAAGCCACTTTTAAAAAGTAGGGCTTTATTTAGGTAGCTACTATTTTTTATTATTTTTAGTATTATTTTTTGAAGTTTGAATATGAACTGCATGTATTGATGCAAGTGTTTTACAGTTTTAAAATATTTGAATATAGAAACAATAATATTTTATTAGCTTTAACAGCCAGGACAGAACCCACAGGGTCAGAGTTGCTGGAGCTATGTCAGACTCTAAGCCAGTCACAAGCGGTGTCCCACAGGGCTCAGTCCTGGGACCCCTCTTGTTCGGCATTTATTTTTCCGAGGTACAGGCAAACATTGGAGGATTGTGGCTGACAAAGTTCACAGATGACTGCAAACTGGGCTCCATAATTGATACTCCAGCGGACACAAACATCCTTCAGAGAGGCCTCATAGAAACGGATAATTGGTGCCAGAGCCATGGCCTTAAGCTGAACGCCAAAAAATGTATAGTCATACCCTTTGGGAAAAACAAGGTACCCACAAATTACCACACAGGTGGTAATCCATTAAGTACGGAAGAGGTAATCAGGGACCTAGGGACCCAGGTTGACAGTAACCTCTCATTTGACACTCACATTGTCAAAGTGGTTAGGAAGACCTTCTATATTGCCCACCTTATCGTGAAGAGTTTCACATCTAGATCAAGAGAGGTCATTGTGTCCCTGTACTCTTCTCTTATTAGGCCAATGATTGAGTACAATGCCCCATTTGGGATGTATCTTACCCGACACCTGCAGCAGTTGGAAAGACCCCAAAAGTTCCTCACCAAGAGGATAAAGGGTCTTAAACATATGTCATATGCTGCCCGACTGAAAAAACTCCAGCTCTATTCAGTCGCATACCGCCTACTCAGAGGTGACCTGTGCCTAACGTACAAGGCCATGTCCAATCCGGAATTAATGGACATGCTCCACCTCAGAAAATCCAAATCCATCAGAGCCATGAGAGCAAGAGACTTAAACCACAACACAGAAATAAATAGGACATGCTGGAGGGACAGATTCATAACCCAGAGGCTCCCTACACTCTGGAACAGAATCCCAATCCATGTTAGGCAGAGCCCCTCACTAACTCTATTCAAGAGAAGTCTTGACGAGTGGATGGGAGATCATAGGTTTACCCCGGGGGTCATCTCTGTGTCACTACTGGACAGAGGCACAGTAAACTAAACCCTAAATGGGCGTAGTATTCTCATCCTAAGGGGTGGTGAAAGCCACACACACTCTGGCTAGGCTTATAAATGCCCTAGGGCAGATAGCCTAGTACGAACCTATAAACCTATGAACCTATATGTTTTATAGGAATGCTGTTTTAAAAAATTGTTTCTTTAAATATTTAATTGTTTGATTGGTTAATTGGATGTTGCTTAGTATAAATGCAGGGATGTTTTTAGTTTTTGGATACACCTGAAGAAGCCTGTTGGTGAAAGCGCTTGCGTGTGACTTGTCAATAAAGCCTTTGGAAGTAACCTGCTGCCTGCCTTTTTCATAGACTTTTTGAATATACATATAAATATATATACATATATATATATATATATATATATATATATATATATATATAAATTATATATTTTATATGCATATATCTATATATCTATCATATATATATATATATATATATATATATATATATATATATATATACTCACTTTAGTCAAGCAGCCCATATAATCAACAAACCGAATGTCAACGCATTACTGTGCATGCAGTAAGAAAGCATCTTGGCGCATGCAATTTTTAAACAGACAAAAAAAAACACCATCACAACAAAAATAACAGTGTTTTTTTGCAGGGAGCAAGTTCCCCTACACCCCCATGTGGGTGGCTGCATACCCCACACCTCTTGCTAATTATATATACTAACTCCAAGACTTCACAATCCCTAGGGAAAGGGAATATTCCCTACTTGGGGACTGTTGATCTCACATACCTGTCGACAATCTGCATATATTGACCAAATGCAGATATATGTCATTGAAGTGGTCTTTCTGTCAACCTATAAATGATTGACTGTAAGTGATTGACTCTCATCTGCATGAAACTTTGGGGCAGGAGAATGATGTATCCTCCCCACACACACAATACATGTTTAAGTCCATTCTGGAGCTGCAGATACTGAGTCTTTTGGAGAATAGTATATTGTCCCCTCTGTGGTCCCATGTTAAAGCTGGAGTTTTTTGCAGATGGAATTCAATTTATTCTACTCAATCATTTGTTGGTTGAAATAAAGACAGTTTGTAATCGTTGTAAATACCCTGTTAGGCACAAGACTTCATCACATCATACAAGCACTTGAACTGCAAGTACACACATGATCCAGTCACAGTACACATGGGTGTAGATAACTTGAGGTGTACCTCCCTGGACTAAATGAAGAGAGATATAGTGGTGCTCTCAGAATTTGTCTGAGACTGGTATGAACCTAACCTTGAGCAACAGTCTACCATCACAAATGATGCTACAATACAAACTGCAGATTACAGAATTCACCAATTGGCTTAGCTTTTGGTGTCATTCAAAGTGGACAAAGGGGGGTACAGTGTATATCAGCCTGGGACGACATAGGCTCATAGCTAGGTACTAGGCTATCAGCCCAAGGGCCTAAGTAAGCCTAGCCAACAAGGTTCCCTGGCTTACGCCACCCAAGAAAGTTATTTTCCTGTGCCACTGTCGAGCAGAGCCACAGAAGTGATCCCCGGGGTGTATTTCCTATTTCTCATCCACTCATCAAGAGTTTAATTGAAGAGTGCAGATGAGGAACTTTGCTTGACACAGATGAGTAGCTTGTTCCAGAGTATAGGAAATCTCTGGGACAGGAATCTATCCCTCCAGCATGTCCTGTGGTGACAAGATTTAGGTCCCTAGAGCATGTAGCTCAGAAGGATTGGGATTTCTTTAGGTGTGGCATGTCCAACAGCTCTGGTTTAACATAGCTTTATATGTTAGGCAGAGATCTCCTCAAAGTAGGTGATATGTTACAGAGTAAAGCTGGAGTTTTTTGAGACAGTCAGTGTAGGGCATCTGTTTGAGGCCAGTAATCCTCTTTGTGAGGTACTTCTGCAGCCTTTCCAGCTGCTGCAGATGTCTTGTGAGGTACATTCCAAAAGGTGCGTTGTACTCTGTAATGGGTCTAATGAGTGCTGAGTAGAGGGGAACAATGACCTCTTTTTTCCTGTATGAGAACCCTTTTGTGATGAGGTGTGCCACATAGGAGGATTCCCTGACTACTGTAGTGATGTGATTATCAAAGGAGAGACAACTGTCCACCTGAGTCCCAAGGTCTCTTATCACACATTCGGCATTAAGTAGACTACCGTTTATGTGGTAGTTCATGGGTACAGAGTTTTTACCAAAGGGGATGACAATGCACTATTTGGCATTGAGCTTGAGGCCATGCCTCTGACACCAGGCTTCTGTCTCAGTGAGGCCCTTCTGTAGGATGTCCACATCATTTGGGGACTTGACTATGGCTCCTAGTTTGCAGTCATCTATGACCTTCATTAGCCAGAGGCCTTCTGTGTTAGCCTGTACTTCAGAGAAGTAGATACCAAACAGGAGAGGTCCCAGGACTGAACCCTGTGGTACTCCAATTGTCACTGGTTTGAAGTCAGATTTGGATTCTGCAACTTTTACAGTGTGGGTTCTGTCAGTGAGCCAGTTGGCAACCCATTTTATGACATAGGGATTTATACCTAGTTTAGTGAGTTTAGCTGTAATTCCAGAATGGAGGAACATGTCAAAAGCCTTGGCGAGGTCAAGATAGGCTGTGTGAACCACCTTACCCTTGTCTATGGCTTTGGTGACTGCCTCAAAGAAGTCGATCAGGTTCAGAAGGCATGAGCTGCCTTTCACAAACCCGAACTGGGTGGGATCCAGAGTTTGGAGGTTACCAATAAGTTCCATGATGATACATTCCATAGCCTTGCAGACCAGGCTCGTCAGGCTAATAGGGCGATAGTTCCCTGGGTCAGTGGTGGCTCCCCTTTTGTGGAGTGGGATAACTGTTGCTGTGTGCCATTCCATGGGCACAAAGCCAGATGTGAGACTATGATTGAACATTGTGCTTAGGTGGGGAACCAGTTCATTCTGAAGTTCATGTAAAATGCAGCCTGGAATGTTGTCTGGTCCCATGGATGCTGTGTTTTTGGTTTTAGAGAGTGCAGCTTTTACCTGCATAGATGTGATTACAGGGACTCTGCATTCTTCCTGTATAGATATGGGCCCTTTAGAGGGTGATAGAGGGGTAAAGTTAGCACTGAACCTGTCTGCCAGGATGTTGGCAATATCAGTTAGTTCTGTAATTTATGTGCAGTTCTGCTGTAATTCAGAGCAAATCTGGGTGTTGCCATTGAGATTCCTGACATAGCTATAGAATGCATTGTGGTTGCCCTTAGAATCAGTGGTGATTTTGTTTTTATAGTTTGCTTTGGAGGATCTTATAAGGGATCTCAGCTTCTTACTGAGGCTGGTAGGGAGCTCCTCCACTCATGGGATTTTACTCTCTTTTGCAACAGTGTCTTCCTTCTGTTGTAGAGTTTGTTTATGGCAGGGGACCACCAGACTGGCATCCTTTTTTTTGGAGGATGGCATCTTGGTTCTGTTTAGGATAGCACAATCCATGCACTCGTGTATGTGCTTATAGAGTGCATTAGTGTAGGCAGTCCCAATTGCTTTCCTGAGGATGGCCTACACCTCTCTCTCTCCAAGGCTTTCATATGTTAGCTAAATCCTTGCCCAATTCCATAGTGCTTTCTGTGGGCAATGTCAGTCTTCTAAAGACTTCCAACATAATTAAACAGAATCCAGATAACATGATGGTATTACAACTTGGTGCAAGGAGCCTTAACAAAATAATCTATTCCATACAAGCAGTCCTTGACCTGGGAAAAAAAACTGATATATGCATCAAAACAGAGACCACATTAGATGAAGATACTAATCATTGGTGGTTTCTCCATATTCTTAAAAAAAACACTTCACCTCTAGACTGATTAGACAAGATAACGACCTGAGCTCCTTCACATCCAATTTACTATTAAAAAACCCTTATCATATCATAGCTAATTATGCAACCTTCTCTGTGTCCCCCTTGGTCCATATCTCCTACCTAACTTGTAAGTAGTCACTATGTGTTAAGCCAAATACCATTCTCCTAGTAGACTTCAACTATCCTTCCATTAAGTGTGAGATTTATACATCCTCAAATATGTATGCCCAGAGATTTTTGGACTTCATCAATAAACACTCACTGGATCAGTTAGTCCACACCCCAACCAAAGGAGATAAGATCTTACTGAAGTTATTCAATATCAGCCTCAAACAGGCTTCATGACAGATGAATGGAAGACAGTAATAATCTTTCATAAAGATGGGCCTTCAATGGACCCAGGTGATTATAGACTGATAAGCCTAACCAATCTCATCTGTAAGGCTATGAACATTATCATCATGGGATTAATTAATAAGGTTATAGCAAAGTGCCAACTCTTGATCCAGCCCATTTTGTATTCGTCAAGGGCAAATCCTGCCTACATAACCTGGTCCACTTCTTTAAAAAAGCTACTGAAACAATAGGCAAGGGCAAAACAGTGCACACCTCATATATAGACCTTGCAGGGATGTTCAACACCATTCCACACTCCTGTATCATAGATAAATTCACCCAGCTAAATGTCAACCACTCTGCAGCTCATTAGACAGTGAATTGGTTCACAAATAGTAACCGAGAAATTAGGGTGGGCAGCTCTATCTCCTCCAAAAGATATGTCCACTAGTGGTGTACCCCAGGCTGGACGGATCTTCTAAAGTCAAATTTATATAAGAAGTTCTGACATCATTGTTGCCTCTTTCATAGATCTTTAGGATAGGGGTATCTGGCTAAGTCTTATCCTTTGTTTCTGGTATTATTGATACAAATTTACTTCAACATCCATGAAAGTGAATTGGGTCCTTTTTTTACTTCCTTTACTCTGACATTATGAGTACATTACAAGGGCTGCATATTCCACTTTCATATTTAGTTATTTTCTACCAATTCATCACACTTTCACTGTCTTCTGCCAATTGAGATAGATGTCTAGAGAGGTAATCTGTGCTGTTATTATCGTTAAACGCGTTATCATATACTGCAGGTACGCTGTCTAGCTTACCTTTATGATCTGCTTCTTGTATTCTGTGAAGCAGAGGTTGGTTGCCAGATGTCATAGTATCATTCATATCTCCGTTCTAATTACCCTCCTAGTGAAGATTTCTACATCAGTCCTAATTACCCTCACAGTGATGATTTCCACTTCAGTCCTGACTACCCTCACATGAGTAGAAGGCATCCTTTGGGGAGTATTTGATGGGAGCAGTGCTAGACAGTTGCTCACTTCTGAAACTGTCATTAGCCAACAAATGAACCCACCTCCTTGAATAGACCAGTGTACTACATGCACCCTGGGCTTATGCCCCACCCCCTGAGAGAGGTCAGTGAGATGATCCCCTCAGCAGAGGCCCTAGTTAAACTTGGGTTGCCTGGGGTCACAGTCACAAAATGTTATCCTTCTGTGCTTCATATGCTAGCATTATTTTTCAGATTATTATATATTATACAGATACCTGCATGCTTTCAATCTGAGTTTAAGTTGTAGTTCTGCTGTTTAGCTTTTCTATTATACTTATACCCAGGGACTCATAAATGTCACTTCTATGATCTTGTCCAAGCCACCACTGTTTTCATTGCCTGCTCAGTGAGCGTCAGGGCTTATTACTTATGCATGCATCAGGCCATTCTGAACAAGCAGTGCAGATCGGTGGCCAGATTGCAGTAGAACACCTTGTGACCACGTTGAAATACAAGCAGCTGTGATAAACACTGAAGGCACGAGCACTCCTAGTAGTCAATGCGAATATACACTCACATGTTTAGAATGTTGACATAACGTATGGTACAAAATATATAGTGAGAAATATACAATGGAAGGGAAACTTGGTTGAGGGTAGAGTAGAGGTTATATTATGGCAACAGAATCCACAGAGGTGGACAGAAAAACTAAGGAAGTACAGAATGAAACAACTGTCAGAAAAGAAGAGCAGAGAAGGCAGTATAAGACTTTATGAATACAGAAGAATGTGAAACCTAATGATGCACAGCCTGCATCTATCCTTGTTAACATCAGTATGTGAGCACTAGACTTGTGTTATATTGTGAATGTCGTTGAAAATGAAGTCTATGCTACCTTGTAGTGAGTCACTCCATCAATTCAGTCCACATGGCAATATATCCACTATTGTCTACCCTATCACGCATTAATTTTCTCCTCTTACAGAAGCTCTTCCCACATTCAATAATGCAGAGCTACTTATATCTTACATAAAGTTAAGTGACCACAAATGTCAACATTAACTGCAATGCTTTCACTTCTATCCTCCTTCTTGCATCAACCTTCATGTCTTCAAACAGCTCATTACTCCCTACTTGTTATAACAAATCATAGGACACTAGTCTTATTCTTGTATGGATTCTAGTCTCTGATCCTTGCAACTACACTGCATCAGAAGCCCTTCCTGAATACTGTAGTCATCTCTGTCCACATTTGCTATCACATATATTACTCACCATGCCAAACAACAAATATACAGAAATACTCATAGTCTCTCAAAGTATAACCTTGAATCACATTAGTTGCTCTGAACCTACTTAACTGGATTATTCTACAAGCCTTGTCGCTAGATGAGGCTGTAGAAAGGTTCAATTCAACTTTTTTAAATATCATAAACAACCTTGAACCACTACATAGAAAGAAAGGAAAATCTAACTTTGCCCTTTGGCTTGCTAATTAGAGTAGAAGTCTTAAGCAAAACAGAGACAAGGCATGGAAAGAGTGTCAGAAACTTAGAGCTTCACAAAAGCTACAGTGTATTAAAAAACTTCATAACCTTACCAAATAGCAAGTCAGCCTCGATAAAAATAATACTATTCTGATTTACAAAAATAGATCTAAACCCCCCCCCTCAAAAAAAAATTCTGATAATCTGTTAAACAAATTGTACACTCAGGAGCTACAATGTCTTAACCCTCTTCCCAAAAACTCCGCCTTAGTACAGCCACCAAATTTAACTCATGCATAGCTGCCCTCACCACTGAATGCTTTTCCTGATGCCCCTGACTCATGTCAATCCCCATCCAATAGTAAACCGATACTTACACTAAAACTGCTATGTCCATTATAAAAAAAGTTATCATCCAAACTTAAACTCTGCTTACCCTCTGTGGATAACCTCCCAGCAGAATATCCCAGAATTCTGCCAACATCATTGCATATCCAGTCTCCATCCTTATAAACAGGTCAATACAGGAATCCTACATTCCCAGCATCAGGAAAAATGCCATATCAACCTGTGATGCCCGTGCACTGGCCCAGCAATCAAGGAGCCTCAGTCCTCACCACTAAAATCAGTGAGGGGCGTCCATATAGGGAAAGGATAATAAATACACACACAGTAAAGTACAATTTCCCTTAAGAGCACACAGAGATCACAGTCAGTCTCGGGCTGATTACTCCCTTTCTCTCGAGGTCCTCAGTAAGAGTCCCCACTAGCACAGCTATAGGGTCCGGATCTCAGCCTACTGGGCAAGCTAAAACCTCCAGAACCCTCTCTGTCCAACCAGTGCTTCATGTCCCTGCCCAAGTAGCTGACACACACACTTTGAAATAAGAGTTATATACAACCACACAGACACTCCTGGGGAAGGCTGGCACATGTTCTCCAGCTCTGCCCCTTTTCTGCCCAGTCTAAAAGGTAGTATCAACTGCCACCACTCACTAATATCAGCTACTCAAAGGCCCTTCTGAAAGGGTGTCCAATTATTACTGTGCGATATTATTATCCAAATGGTAAGTGCAACTGAACAGTCAAGGCTTATTAGAGTGACTTGGTACAGTATCACTATATACATGCAATGTACTCTAGAGCTTAAATTAACTCTACTTAAAATAGCCACAGTTGAAAGGTTTAAAATATTTAATAATAAATAATAAAAACACAAGACAATACTTCTTACTACACAGTGCTAGTCAAGAGTTCAGAGATCACAGAGAAATACTTAAAATAATACCGTAGAAAAGTTCTGACATCAACACAGAAAAACACTTATTGTAATCTTCCTAATTTCTAGCTATTTCTAAGAGAAAACACAGTTCTAAAATCCTACTTACATCTAGAGCAAGACAGTGCTGGTGAGTTGGATGTTCTCAAGACAATGCTCTAATGCTCTCCTTCTTTCTCTCCTTAAATTGATAACACAGTACCACTGATTCATTTCAGATTACATCATTTCTTTCTGGTTCCCAGTCTAACAGTTTATCTAGTAATGAACTCTGGTCTCAAGAAACAGCCAGAATTCCTTCATCCAGATATATCGGCTCCAAGCCCTGACATCAAAGAACTGACATATTAGCTTTGTTACAGCAGAGTGCACTGTTGTTACATTTTTGCAGTTCAATACCCAATGCAGTCTTTTCACATTTTAGAGAACAAGCCTGTGGCTTACATTAATATTTACAAATGACAGAATTATCTACAAAATTCTATCTGGCTAGGCTGGCTGCCGTCACCTATCTTCACACAACCCTCTGCACAAAGGTGGCTCTTCTACCGAAATATATAATTTCAGACTCCTTACCATCTTATTCCCCCTCAAACTATTGGAAAAATGTATCCACAAATAACCACTACAACAACTGTTAATTACTAACCAGTACTCAACAATGGTTTTAGGCCTGCCAATAGTACAATAACTGCCATTGTAACATTTACAGAGAACATAAATAAAGCCAGGGAGAGAGGTAAAGTCATATCTTCCTTATTCCTAGACTTATCACAAGCTAACAACACTGTGGCTCATAAAAAACTCCTGCTATAAATGTCCACAAAGGGTGTCTCATGACCTGCTCTTCAGTGTGTTAATAATTACCTATCAGAGTGCTACCAGGCAGTCAAATGGAGCTCTACTCTTTCCCCTTATCTACCTATCAATACAGGTGTCTATCCTAGGTTCTCTTTTATTTAATATCTTTATAAACAATCTTTATAGTTTTATACAACAATCATCCATTGACAGTATGCACAATTCCATCCTTATTTGCCTCTGACAATCTAGAAAACATAGAAAACATTACACAATATTCTGTAAACTCTGTTGAAAACTGGCTTTGTCAGCACCAACTTCTTCTTAATCCGAAGAAATCAAAACTCCTTTTTTTTCAGAAGTCAATTGTCAATGAGAAACATAACTTTAAAATCACATCCCTAAACAATATGCCAATTGATGTAGTGCCCCATATAAAACTACTGGAGGTTACAATAGAGGATGGCCTCAAATATGACCCCCCCCCCACATACAAAGTAATATAAAGAATTCACAAAAAACTAGGAATGCTATATAGAGCTGAAACATTTCTTATTGCATCTACCAGAGTCACTCTTGCTACTACATACCTACCCCACTCCCTACTATATCCCATCTTGACTAACCCTCAGGCTATCCTAAAATCTAAAACTACAACAGTGTTAAAAGGTAGCTAGATTTGTAGCTCAAAGTCATAGAATATATCACTGTTCTACACTAAAGTCTCTAAATTGGCCAGCATTATCCTACCAACTGAATTATGCCCTATTTCTTTTAACAGAAAATTATATTTAAACCTACTTCCTGCCCAATCCTCCACCATCGAATCATCACCTTTTATCTTCTGACAAAAATCTGATTGAAATCTGTAGGCCTTACAAAACATGATATCTGTGCAGTGACTGAGACCTGGTTCAAGGCTCCCGAGAGCACCCCAGCACTACCAAACTATAATTCATACCACACGTTTCGGCCACAAAACCCAGACCGAAACACGAAGGGTGGAGGTGTGTCCATATTTATCAAGGACATCCACACCTCCAGGCTAGTTGCAAAACACGATGCCTCTGAAATCATCCAAGTGCAACTAACCCAGGGCAAAAATGCATTCCAAATTGTAGCTTGTTATAGATCCCCCACTATGACCCAGGACCCTCATTCCTTGTTCCTGGGGACATTGGAAAAAATGAGGGTCCAACCAAATACCATAATAATGGGCAATTTCAACTACCCTAACATAAACTGGGATAACTACTCTTGTACTAATCCCCTTGCTCAACGATTCCTGGAATTTATAAACTCTAACGCCCTGGATTAACTTGTCAACACCCCCGCCAGTGGTCATTACCAACATGGGTGACCGGTGCTTAATGCCAGAGATCAACTCCTCGCTTGTTAGATCAGACCACAAACTAATCACCCTAGCTATCCACATCCCAACCCCACCCCCACACAAGGAAACTATCGTAAAAAAATTTTACAGAGCAAACTTCACGCTACTCAGAACTGAGGTGACTAACTTCACGATACCCCTGCAGATGGATAACACAGTCAAGACAGTCACAACTGCTGAATCCTACACAAATGCACTCTACAAGCACCTGCATGAGTGCATGGATCATGTTACCCCCAACAAAACCAAGACGCTATCCTCCAAAAAAAAGGAAACCTATCTGGTGGACCCCAGCCATTAATAAACTCTACAACAGAAGGAAGAAACTGTTGCAAAAGAGAGTAAAAATCCAGGTATGGAGGAACTCACTGACGGGTCTCAGTAAGAAACTAAGATCTTTCATAAAATCCTCCAAAGCTAATTTTGAAAGAAAAATTGCCACGGATTCCAAAGACAACCACAAGGCATTTTTTAGCTATGTCAAGAATCTCCATCGCAACACCCAGATCTGCACCGAGCTACAACAGAACAGCACAAAATATACAGAGCCAACTGATATTGCCAACATATTGGCTGATAGGTTCAGTGCAAACTTTACTCCCCCCTCACCCCCCAAAGGGCCTATAACTATACCAGATGGTTGTAATGCCCTGGCAATCACAAACACACAGGTAAAAATGAAGGGATAAATTCATGTCCCAGAGACTTCCCATGCTCTGCAACAAAATTCCCATCTACGTCAAGCAGAGCTCATCATTAGCACTCTTCAAGAAAAACCTTGATTAGTGGATGGATGGTAGGAAATTCACCCCTGGGATTATGTCTGGGGCACTGCTCAATAGAGGGGCAGGAATTTAACAATACATGGGTGGCAAAAGCCAATAGACTGTTGGCTAAGCTTGCTTTGGCCCTTGGGCCAATAGCCTAGTACCTACCTATGAACCTATGAACCTACGTGGTTAAAGTCTGCACTCACACTGTATAGCAAAAGTCTGGCAAACAATCCCTATACCAATCAGGGCAGTACATACTATTCTTTTATTTAAACTACAACTAAAAGAATTCCTCTCTTATTTGCACATGCAGCTCTCCTGGCTAATAAATTCAGGTCCTAATTTTGTTTTCTCTCTCTCTCCATTTCACTTGTTTTACTTCTGTTACTCTTAATCTTGCATTTAGTCTTTCTTTCTCATGTTTTCTGTATTTGTTCCACTTGTTACTTCTAAGAGATGCTTATTTCTCACCCCCCTCCCCTTCCTCTCCTCCTCCTTATCCACTGTTTGAATGTTCCACTCTGACATTTCCTTTATGGATGAGTAAAAACTCTCACACTTATAACATGTCAACACTTTTAATGCTACATGATGTTGTATTTATCTTGTTTTAATGATGGTATATGTGCATTATTCCACGTCATATGTTTATTAATATCTGCATTAATCTATGCATTTACTGTATATTGTAATATGATGTCAGTTTTCACCTGTGTATATGTATTTTCTGTTCTTTTCCGGGCCTTCACTGAAAATGGATAGATTATCCAGTCGAGCTTTCAAGGAAAACAAATGTCAGTAAGTAAGTAAATGAATGAGCATGCTATGCCAGCACTCATACTGTCTACTTCCTCAGGCCACATCATGCCGAATACCACTCTCTCTGTCGTTAATGTCTTTTTTATACAGGCACAATGCTGGACCAGTCCTTAAAATAAACAATACTAAGTTGGTATTCATCTCCATGGTACTTCCCTTCTTACGAGGGGTTGAGGCTCATTAGCTCTACCTAGGTTAGCTGGCATCCTGGCAGTCTTACCTAGTCAGCGATTAACCACTGGTCTAAAGGGTATTGTCACATGACAAGCTTATGTGCATTGCATAGTTAGCTCTGTAAAATGTATTTATTTATTTATTTGCATTTGTTTACTGGGATGGACCACTGGGCCATAATGAGCCCATTTTCAGTGGAGGCCCAGGAAGAAAAGCTCCTTGAACAGCAAGTGCACAAAGTATATACAAATAGTTAAACAATGCAGTGAGGACAATTCATGAGTAAATACAGCAAAGGTAACCTATTTAACAATTGGATGTTTTACAGGTATAATAAACTGACAAAAGTAAAGAGCAACAAGGGTAAATAGACAGTATATTAAAATAATATGCTCAACAAGTCTCCTAAAATACATGCTGAATCACAGAATCAAAAGCATGTCTTCATTAATGCATTATTTTGTATACATCCACTTTTCTCAAAGACTGTACACAGAGCGTATATCAGCTATAACATTTCTTATAAAGCCGTGGATACATTTGTGTGGAATAGACTGGAGCCTCTTTTTAGTGCAATAGTGAATATCTTCAGGTGTCATGCAAGAAAGAGTACCTAACTCTTTTTTTATTGTAATAGTTTGCTAACAGGGGAGTCATAATGCTCTCCTCACAAGTACTTACTTTTCACTGTAGACCGACAAACTCAAGGGAGTTAAGTTGTTGAGATTCAT
>NC_056741.1:28486231-28493731 GCF_019279795.1 Protopterus annectens
TTGGTTTAGGGAGCAGGACGGGGTTATGTTTATAGAGAGGGAAGGGAGTCTTAGGGTTAGGGACTGAGAAAGGAGTCTTTGGTTTAGGGAGCAGGATGGGGTTATGTTTATAGAGAGGGAATGGAGTCTTAGGGTTAGGGACTGAGAAAGGAGTCTTCAGTTTAGGGAGCAGGACGGGGTTATGTTTATAGAGAGGGAATGGAGTCTTAGGGTTAGGGACTGAGAAAGGAGTCTTTGGTTTAGGGAGCAGGATGGGGTTATGTTTATAGAGAAGGAAGGGAGTCTTATGGTTAGGGACTGAGAAAGGAGTCTTTGGTTTAGGGAGCAGGATGGGGTTATGTTTATAGAGAGGGAATGGAGTCTTAGGGTTAGGGACTGAGAAAGGAGTCTTTGGTTTAGGGAGCAGGATGGGGTTATGTTTATAGAGAGGGAATGGAGTCTTAGGGTTAGGGACTGAGAAAGGAGTCTTTGGTTTAGGGAGCAGGATGGGGTTATGTTTATAGAGAAGGAAGGGAGTCTTATGGTTAGGGACTGAGAAAGGAGTCTTTGGTTTAGGGAGCAGGATGGGGTTATGTTTATAGAGAGGGAATGGAGTCTTAGGGTTAGGGACTGAGAAAGGAGTCTTTGGTTTAGGGAGCAGGATGGGGTTATGTTTATAGAGAAGGAAGGGAGTCTTATGGTTAGGGACTGAGAAAGGAGTCTTTGGTTTAGGGAGCAGGATGGGGTTATGTTTATAGAGAGGGAATGGAGTCTTAGGGTTAGGGACTGAGAAAGGAGTCTTTGGTTTAGGGAGCAGGATGGGGTTATGTTTATAGAGAGGGAATGGAGTCTTAGGGTTAGGGACTGAGAAAGGAGTCTTTGGTTTAGGGAGCAGGATGGGGTTATGTTTATAGAGAAGGAATGGAGTCTTAGGGTTAGGGATTGAGAAAGGAGTCTTTGGTTTAGGGAATAGGATGGGGTTATGTTTATAGAGAAGGAAGGGAGTCTTAGGGTTAGGGACTGAGAAAGGAGTCTTTGGTTTAGGGAGCAGGATGGGGTTATGTTTATAGAAGGAAGGGAGTCTTATGGTTAGGGACTGAGAAAGGAGTCTTTGGTTTAGGGAGCAGGATGGGGTTATGTTTATAGAGAGGGAATGGAGTCTTAGGGTTAGGGACTGAGAAAGGAGTCTTTGGTTTAGGGAGCAGGATGGGGTTATGTTTATAGAGAGGGAATGGAGTCTTAGGGTTAGGGACTGAGAAAGGAGTCTTTGGTTTAGGGAGCAGGATGGGGTTATGTTTATAGAGAGGGAATGGAGTCTTAGGGTTAGGGACTGAGAAAGGAGTCTTTGGTTTAGGGAGCAGGATGGGGTTATGTTTATAGAGAAGGAAGGGAGTCTTATGGTTAGGGACTGAGAAAGGAGTCTTTGGTTTAGGGAGCAGGATGGGGTTATGTTTATAGAGAGGGAATGGAGTCTTAGGGTTAGGGACTGAGAAAGGAGTCTTTGGTTTAGGGAGCAGGATGGGGTTATGTTTATAGAGAGGGAATGGAGTCTTAGGGTTAGGGACTGAGAAAGGAGTCTTTGGTTTAGGGAGCAGGATGGGGTTATGTTTATAGAGAAGGAATGGAGTCTTAGGGTTAGGGACTGAGAAAGGAGTCTTTGGTTTAGGGAGCAGTATGGGGTTATGTTTATAGAGAAGGAATGGAGTCTTAGGGTTAGGGATTGAGAAAGGAGTCTTTGGTTTAGGGAACAGGATGGGGTTATGTTTATAGAGAGGGAATGGAGTCTTAGGGTTAGGGACTGAGAAAGGAGTCTTCAGTTTAGGGAACAGGATGGGGTTATGTTTATAGAGAGGGAATGGAGTCTTAGGGTTAGGGACTGAGAAAGGAGTCTTTGGTTTAGGGAGCAGGATGGGGTTATGTTTATAGAGAGGGAATGGAGTCTTAGGGTTAGGGACTGAGAAAGGAGTCTTTGGTTTAGGGAGCAGGATGGGGTTATGTTTATAGAGAGGGAATGGAGTCTTAGGGTTAGGGACTGAGAAAGGAGTCTTTGGTTTAGGGAGCAGGATGGGGTTATGTTTATAGAGAGGGAATGGAGTCTTAGGGTTAGGGACTGAGAAAGGAGTCTTTGGTTTAGGGAGCAGGATGGGGTTATGTTTATAGAGAGGGAATGGAGTCTTAGGGTTAGGGACTGAGAAAGGAGTCTTTGGTTTAGGGAGCAGGATGGGGTTATGTTTATAGAGAGGGAATGGAGTCTTAGGGTTAGGGACTGAGAAAGGAGTCTTTGGTTTAGGGAGCAGGATGGGGTTATGTTTATAGAGAGGGAATGGAGTCTTAGGGTTAGGGACTGAGAAAGGAGTCTTTGGTTTAGGGAGCAGGATGGGGTTATGTTTATAGAGAGGGAATGGAGTCTTAGGGTTAGGGACTGAGAAAGGAGTCCTTGGTTTAGGGAGCAGGATGGGGTTATGTTTATAGAGAGGGAATGGAGTCTTAGGGTTAGGGACTGAGAAAGGAGTCTTTGGTTTAGGGAGCAGGATGAGGTTATGTTTATAGAGAGGGAATGGAGTCTTAGGGTTAGGGACTGAGAAAGGAGTCTTTGGTTTATGGAACAGGATGGGGTTATCTTTATAGAGAGGGAATGGAGTCTTAGGGTTAGGGACTGAGAAAGGAGTGTTTGGTTTAGGGAGCAGGATGGGGTTATGTTTATAGAGAGGGAATGGAGTCTTAGGGTTAGGGACTGAGAAAGGAGTCTTTGGTTTAGGGAGCAGGATGGGGTTATGTTTATAGAGAGGGAATGGAGTCTTAGGGTTAGGGACTGAGAAAGGAGTCTTTGGTTTAGGGAGCAGGATGGGGTTATGTTTATAGAGAGGGAATGGAGTCTTAGGGTTAGGGACTGAGAAAGGAGTCCTTGGTTTAGGGAGCAGGATGGGGTTATGTTTATAGAGAGGGAATGGAGTCTTAGGGTTAGGGACTGAGAAAGGAGTCTTTGGTTTAGGGAGCAGGATGAGGTTATGTTTATAGAGAGGGAATGGAGTCTTAGGGTTAGGGACTGAGAAAGGAGTCTTTGGTTTATGGAACAGGATGGGGTTATCTTTATAGAGAGGGAATGGAGTCTTAGGGTTAGGGACTGAGAAAGGAGTGCTTGGTTTAGGGAGCAGGATGGGGTTATGTTTATAGAGAGGGAATGGAGTCTTAGGGTTAGGGACTGAGAAAGGAGTCTTTGGTTTAGGGAGCAGGATGGGTTATGTTTATAGAGAGGGAATGGAGTCTTAGGATTAGGGAGGGAGCAGGATGGGGTTATGTTTATGGAGAGGGAATGGAGTCTTAGGGTTAGGGACTGAGAAAGGAGCCTTCGGTTTAGGGAGCAGGATGGGGTTATGTTTATAGAGAGGGAATAGAGGCTTAGGGTTAGGGACTGAGAAAGGAGTCTTTGGTTTAGGGAGTAGGATGGGGTTATGTTTATAGAGAGGGAATGGAGTCTTAGTGTTAGGGACTGAGAAAGGAGTCTTTGGTTTAGGGAGCAGGATGGGGTTATGTTTATAGAGAGGGAATTGAGTCTTAGGGTTAGGGACTGAGAAAGGAGTCTTTGGTTTAGCGAGCAGGATGGGGTTATGTTTCTAGAGAGGGAAGGGAGTCTTAGGGTTAGGGACTGAGAAAGGAGTCTTTGGTCTAGGGAGCAGGATTGGGGTTATGTTTATAGAGAGGGAATGGAGTCTTAGGGTTAGGGACTGAGAAAGGAGTCTTTGGTTTAGGGAGCAGGATTGGATTATGTTTATAGAGAGGGAATGGAGTCTTAGGGTTAGGGACTGAGAAAGGAGTCCTTGGTTTAGGGAGCAGGATGAGGTTATGTTTATAGAGAGGGAATGGGGTCTTAGGGCTAGGGACTGAGAAAGGAGTCTTTGGTTTAGGTAGCAGGATGAGGTTATGTTTATAGAGAGGGAATGGAGGCTTAGGGTTAGGGACTGAGAAAGAAGTCTTTGGTTTATGGAACAGGATGGGGTTATCTTTATAGAGAGGGAATGGAGTCTTAGGGTTAGGGACTGAGAAAGGAGTGTTTGGTTTAGGGAGCAGGATGGGGTGTGTTTATAGAGAGGGAATGGAGTCTTAGGGTTAGGGACTGAGAAAGGAGTCTTTGGTTTAGGGAGCAGGATGGGGTTATGTTTATAGAGAGGGAATTGAGTCTTAGGGTTAGGGACTGAGAAAGGAGTCTTTGGTTTAGGGAGCAGGATGGGGTTATTTTTATAGAGAGGGAATGGAGTCTTAGGGTTAGGGACTGAGAAAGGAGTCCTTGGTTTAGCGAGCAGGATGGGGTTATGTTTATAGAGAGGGAATGGAGTCTTAGGGTTAGGGACTGAGAAAGGAGTCTTTGGTTTAGGGAGCAGGATGAAGTTATGTTTATAGAGAGGGAATGGAGTCTTAGGGTTAGGGACTGAGAAAGGAGTCTTTGGTTTATGGAACAGGATGGGGTTATCTTTATAGAGAGGGAATGGAGTCTTAGGGTTAGGGACTGAGAAAGCAGTGCTTGGTTTAGGGAGCAGGATGGGGTTATGTTTATAGAGAGGGAATGGAGTCTTAGGGTTATGGACTGAGAAAGGAGTCTTTGGTTTAGGGAGCAGGATGGGTTATGTTTATAGAGAGGGAATGGAGTCTTAGGATTAGGGAGGGAGCAGGATGGGGTTATGTTTTTGGAGAGGGAATGGAGTCTTAGGGTTAGGGACTGAGAAAGGAGCCTTCGGTTTAGGGAGCAGGATGGGGTTATGTTTATAGAGAGGGAATAGAGGCTTAGGGTTAGGGACTGAGAAAGGAGTCTTTGGTTTAGGGAGTAGGATGGGGTTATGTTTTTAGAGAGGGAATGGAGTCTTAGGGTTGGGGACTGAAAAAGGAGTCTTTGGTTTAGGGAGCAGGATGGGGTTATGTTTATAGAGAGGGAATGGAGTCTTAGGGTTAGGGACTGAGAAAGGAGTCTTTGGTTTAGGGAGCAGGATGGGGTTATGTTTATAGAGAGGGAATGGAGTCTTAGGGTTAGGGACTGAGAATGGAGTCTTTGGTTTAGGGAGCAGGATGGGGTTATGTTTATAGAGAGGGAATGGATCTTAGGGTTAGGGACTGAGAAAGGAGTCTTTGGTTTAGGGAGCAGGATGGGCTTATGTTTATAGAGAGGGAATGGAGTCTTAGGGTTAGGGATTGAGAAAGGAGTCTTTGGTTTAGGGAATAGGACGGGGTTATGTTTATAGAAAGTGAAGGGAGTCATAGGGTTACGGAGTGGGAGAGGAGTCTTCCATTTAAGGAACAAGACGGGGTTAGGTTTATAGAGAGGGAAAGAAGTCTTAGGGTTAGGGACTGAGAAAGGAGTCTTTGGTTTAGGGAACAGGAGGGTGTTAGGTTTATAGAGAGGGAAGGGAGTTTAGGGTTAGGTTTTGAGAAGGGTGTTGTAAAGTTAGAATCAGGGTTCTGGTAGGGCTATACAATTTTGCAAGATCGGGTGGAGGGAGGGCTAAGTTACTACAGGAGACAGAGTTAGCATTACTTAGAGCTCTTGCCTTTTTGAGCACGTGGCAGTGAGAAGGTGTGTTGTAGTTTGCCTGTGCTTTAAATGTGAAGCTTTTAAGTTTATTAACTTTGCTGATTTATATGTTTACTATTTTCACAATATGACATATTCAGTAGACCAATAACTGATTGCATTACTGTTAACGTTTTGTGCTTCCAATTTTATTTCCTTTTCATATTTAATTTGAAATATGGTAAGATAGATCATAAAATGAATCTTGGAACATATTAAGGATATGTAACAGGGTAATAAGAAACATTAACTATGGAAAAATACATCTTAGATCCCATTAAATTATTAATGCTTTCAACGCTGAATACACTGTGTTGTTAATCACACTGAAACTCTAGTTGTGGAGATGGCCTTGTCCTCTTCAAGCAGACAGCATATGAAAGTCAGACTACATGCAGCACTTTTGTTTCACTGTAACTTAATCACTGCAATGAAATTATTGTATTGAGTGACACAATTAAGCAGATTAAATTTAAGGAAAATATCTTCAGCTGAACTAGAAATGCAAAAAGCTGATTTTCCTGTTCGGCTGAAAAGATTTTCTCACATTTAGCTTTTTTCTTACTGTTATCCCTAGAAAATTGCTGCCTAGCCTGTCAGCTCTCAGGGAGGTCACATCTGTTTAAGTGATTACCGGTAGGTGTTAACTATGTAAGAATATGTAAAACAGTAAAAAAAAATGCTTTAACTATTGAAAATGATACACTTAAGCCTTAAAATGGAAAATATAATTAATTGGATTGTGGCATAAGTTAGAAATTGTTGATGAATTTATAATGGCTTCAGATCACATTTTTTCTTTAATGGCTCCATATCAATCCACTGAAGACTGAGCCATCAGAATTGATTTCAATGGCCACTAGTAAGAAAAGCTGTGTGGCATCTTTCTCAAATCCTGATTTGCACAAAGAATATCTCCTCAGTGTTGAATTGTTTCCCTGAACTCAGTATTTATTTATATATTATTGTTAACCAGGTTGTCCAGCTGGTTGACGATCATTAGGTCAACTGGCACCCTGGTCAATCCCTTAGTTGGCATTCCCTTAAACTGGAGTTGATGAACATGAGAAAAAAATCTTCTGGGCAAAGAACTATTATGTTTCTACCTAATATCTCTTTTACCATTCAAAACCTCTTTCAGAAACATTTGCCAAACACTATATGTGCTGTGTACTACAGTTACTAACAGATGCACACTGCAAGGACATCATTTAAGTAGCTGCATTTGAGATTATCTGCTTAGGGAACTAAGTTGGGTTGGGTGCTGATATAGATGTTGGGGGTTGGTATAACGATTAAGGTGTTTGTCTCACAGACACAAGGTACATGGTTTAATTCTCACCTTTAGAAGGGAAATTGTCTGGACTTAAAACTGTCCACAAGGGCAGCTAACAGTACATACCCATGAACCTGTACTGCACTCACACTCATTCAAAATGACCTCGCCAATCAGCACTTTATTAACAGTGCCAGTTATGTCCAGGACAGCCGTCAGCCTGGAGACTTAGCATCATTGCCTGGTTAATTTACTTACGTAGAGTCACACAGTAATCAAACAGATAACAAGAGTCTCAAACCTATGACAACAGAATGAAATTTATTAGCAACTTATACACTTAATCCTCTGCACTAAACTGCCAAACATGCAAGAATATGAGTTTCCATAGCCATGTAACCGACATTATCTAACTATAATGTTATGATGCCTTGTAGACAAATTATATTAAGTTATCTGTAGTGTCATTTGGGTTACCTTCACCTCAATGAGTGCAGAATGGAAGATACTACATTTGGAAAATATGCAGGTATTGATTTCCCCTGTTTTCCATAGGAAATCCTTACTATCCTGGTGTCTAAGTATGCAATGATGGGGATCCCCTTGTGTTTGTGTTTTTTTTTTTCCTTTTACATGTTTACACATCTTGGGAGATGGCTTGTATATGTTTAGGATGTATGGGAGG